>NC_092227.1:57113618-57276118 GCF_036320965.1 Panulirus ornatus | reverse complement strand
AGTGGAGAGGGTAATGGCCTTCCACCACGAGAGACCAACGCTGTAGCAGTGTTTATGCCGGATAATCTCTTGTGTGTAACGCATTTAGTTTTCCATTTTTAAAATCTGTGAACATCTACTTTATACTGTTATCAGCTGTTGCCACTTCCCCTCATCCATGAACTCGACATAGATCCATGTGAAATTACATGGAAGGTATCGCCTTATCCACAAACCTACATTTTCAATGTAGCTTAAAGAAAAAATGAAAGATAGAACAGAAGCCTCCCACCTGGAGGTGGGCGTGCGCAGAATGCAAGTGCTTCTCCACACATCCTGAACATCAGATGATGATCAGTTCAGGTGGCGAGATGTGCCTTGCTCACGTTCTCTCGTACACACAGCAGTCTACCAGCGCTGCATCGACCGTCAACCTTTTGTGAACATTAAGTGGGACCACTCGGTATGCTCACTATGTGGAGATCACTCAGTGGAGATTACTCAGAGGGGTTCACTATATAGAAACCACTCAGTGAGGATCACTGAGTGGTGATTACAGTGTGAGGATCAATTGGTGGGGATCACTTTTTGAGAGCCATTCAATGTGGATTACATTGATTGGGATCACTCAGTGGGGAACACTGAGTGGGGGATCACTATGTGAGGACCATTGAGTGAAAACACCGAGTGGAGGTTACTGAGAATAAATCAGTGGAGAACGCTGAGTGGGGATCACTGAGTGGAATTACTCAGTGGGGAACACTGAGCGCGATCACTCAGTGGTGAACAGTGAGTGGGGATCACTGAGTAGTAACCACTGAGTGGGATCACATAGTGTGCAACACTAAGTAGGATCACTCATTGGTGGATGCTGATTGGGATCACTCAGTGGAAAACACTGAATGAGGATCACTGAATGGGATCACTCAGTGAGGAGCACTGAGTGGGGATCACTGAGTGAGACTACTGAGTGAGATTACTCAGTTGGGAACACCGAATGGGAGTCACTGATTGGGATCACTCGGTAGGAAACACTGAGTGGGAATCATTGGGTGGGATCACTTAGTGGGGATCACTCACTGGGGTCATTTAGTGCAACTGCTCATAAGGACAACTCAGAGGACCATTCATTGAGATCACTCAGTTAGATTCACTCACAGCGAGCACTCAGATGGATCACTTAGAGCAATTACACACACATAAGAAAAAAAATGGCACATATATACAAGGTTATGACAATGGGCAACACGAGTGCAAAACTCGCTCCTTACCACACAGATAGTAATCACATCTACATTGATCATTTACCTAGCAAAGGGTAAAATGTACCTGACTATGTTTGCTGACGATACAAAAGTTTGCAAAAATTGCTAAATAACGAGGCGGTATGAATTACTACAGGGAGATCTGGACGAAGCGCAGCAGAGGTCAGGCACACGGCTCATGTACTCTTTAACTCTGGGATATGCAATGTCATGAAGACAGGAGTAATCAAAGGAGACCGTCAGTCTTCTACCGTAGGACGCGCGTTGAGAGTTACTTAGGTCAAGTTCGTTACGAGAACATCATGTGAGAAGGATCGTAGTTTCGGTGGATTTCGCTTAGTAAAACAATGGATGTGAGCGGGTGCCTTTCTTCGTCTGTTCCTGGTGCTACTCCACTAACGCGTGAAACGGGCGTTATCTATCTTCTTCCAAAACATCTTTTTATTCTCCCTAAAGTTTAATGGTACTCTCTCGCCCTAGCTCTCATTTGCTCTCTTTTTCAACCCTTGCACCTTCCTCTTGACCTCCTGCCTGCTTTCTCTCATATCTCTCTCAGTCATTTGCACTCCTTCCTTGTACGTATCGGCCAAACGCCTCTCTTTTCTCTTTCACTAACACCTTTACTTCTTCATCCAACCACTCATTACCCTTTCTAATCAGCCTATCTCTCACGTTTCTCATGCCACATGCATCTTTTGCACGTGCCATTACTGCTTCCCTAATTACATCTCATTCCTCACCCACTCGCCCTCACGTCATTTGCTCTCACCTTTCGCCATTCCGCACTCAATCTCTCCTGGTACCTCTTCACACAAGTCTCTTTTCCAAGCTCACTTACTCTCACCACTCTCTTCTCCCTGACATTCTTTCTTCTTTCTTGAAAACCTTTACAAATCTTCACCTTCGCGAGATAGTGATCAGACATCCCACTAGATGCCCCTCTCAGCACATACACATCCAAAACTCTCTCTTTTTACACGGCTATTAATCAACACGTAATCTATTAATGCCCTATGACCATTTCACCTGCTCACATATGTATACTTAGGTATACCTCTTTTTAAACCTGGTATTCCAATCACCAGTCTGTTTTCATCCCACAGATCCTCAAACTCTTCACCATTTCCATTCACAACACTGAATACCACATTTACACCAATTTACCCTCAACTGCCACATTACTCACCTTAGTATTTAAATCACCCATCACTAGTACCAAAGCTGCTGACACACTCACTCAGCTGCTCCCAAAACACTTGCCTCTAAAGATCTTTCTTCTCATGACCAGGTGCATAAGCACATATAATCACTCATTCTCTCCATCCACTTTCAGTGGAATAAAGAAAAACTAAAAATGACAATCCTACCTTATCAAGACTACATTAGAACGTGCCTCATTCATATTCAACAGAGGCAATATTTCATAGTCGAAATTGAAATTCTTCAGTTCGTAATTGGATATCCGAACGTTAAAACTTGCATTCAAAAACAACAGAGAGATCTGCTCTAAACCTTATAAAACGTATCTAAAAACACAACAATTCTGTTGATACGTTATAGTCACTTATAGTAGGTGTGTTGCTGTGGGACAGGAGGGACTCTAGTTTTAACATTTTTGTTATTTGATGAGTTATTGGCTAATACAGATAAGCATGCTGACGACACTGGGTGGTCATTGTCTTGAGCGCGATTCCTTATTGCTGAGAAAGGGGCTTGGTAATTTGGCAGTACGTTCATACTGATCGCCCAAGGTGTTTGTGAATGTGAGTCCTGATGTGTCGCTTTGCCCTGCCTATATATATAAAGCATTACAGCTGTCGTACTTATACTGGTAGGCAATTGACGACTGCAGCTCCCTAGGAATAGCATCCTTAAACTTTGAGAATGCTGGATTGATTTGCATTAAAATCTGCTCTAAGGAAGGGCGATTATACCCTTGTGAGATGTTGATCATTTCATTACTTGAAATTTGTCCACAGGTTAAAATGAGAGTAGCACTTGAAACAAGAAATACCATCAAGTCATTTTTCAAGTAAGACGTAAGATGCAACGCTTTGTACACTGGCAAAACAAAGCGGCATCTGAGGATGCACATTCACAAACACCGAAAGTGCTGCTTTCAACCACTGTGTTTGCTGAATTATTCCATATGTTAACAACCCTGTTGAAGATAAGATATTTCCCCTTATTCGAGATAAAACATTGGCCACGAGTTCATTTCTATCAATACGAGGGAAACGAGATGAACCAACCTTTAAATAGCTTGTTACATTGAGTTGATTGCAGCCTTTGATAATTCTGAATATCTTAATTAGACCATCTCTTAACCTTCTCTTTTCTAAGCTGAAGAGATCGAAGTCGTATATCCGGCTCTCATAAGATTTATTTCTCAGTCCTGGAATCATCTTGGAAGCTTAAAAGTGTACTCTCTCCATTCTGTCAGTGTCTTTTCTTTGAGTAGGCTGACCAAACCTGGACACACCAGTGAATTTTAAAGGTTAGGATGATTTCCCCAAACTTAAATTTGAAAGCCCTGTCTATGAAACCAAGAATTTTGTTCACTCCTTTTTTCTGCTTACTTGATTTAATTTCAGTAAACAATATTACGCCCAGTCTTTTACGTTATTCACCTTTGTGGCTCAGCAGAATTCATACTGTAGCTTGCCTTCTCGTTTTTGCCACCGATAGGGAAAACTTTACGCTTATCATTATCAAGATTCATTTGCCACGTATGAGCCCAGTTCGTCAGCTTGTTTATGCCAGTTTGAAGTTGCTGACTTTCAAAATTCAGCTGTAGGTTTATTTCTCAGCTTAGTATCACCTATGATATTCGATATCTTACAATGCAGCCCATTACCAATATTATTAATGAATTGTATAACAAAGAGGACCGGTCCAAAGGCTGATCCTTGTGGTACACCACTTGTTGTGTCTGACCTATTCTGAGGCCTGACAGTTAATCGCTTTTTATTTATTGCCAGTTGACCAATTTCCTAATCACCGACGAACAACCCCATCTACATTGTATGACCTAACTTTTCTTAGTAACCTTTGATCAAGTGGGGGTCAAGTGGTAGGTGGCAAGCAGGTTGTGGGCAGGTGGAGGACAGGTAGTTTACAGGTGTTGGGTAGACGGTCAGTTGGTAATTTGGTGGGTAGACAGTGGCTTGTATTTAGCAGGTGGTTGGTAGATGAATAACAGATAGTGGGAAAGTAGGAGAAAGGTAGTGGGCAGGCGGTGAGCGGGTTTTGGTCAGATGGTGGGAAGGTAGTGGGCTACTAGTTGGCAGGCAGTGGGCTAATAGTAGGCCAGTGGTAGTCAGGTGGTGGGTAAGATGTTGACAGGTGGCGGAAAACTATGAGACAGGCAGTGAGTTATAAGTGGAAAGGTAGAGTCAGATTATTGGCTAGTTGTGGGTCAGTAGTGAGCAGGTGGCGGGCAAGCAGTGGGCAGCAATGGACAGTCAGAGTGCAGATGGTGGGTAGGTGGCCTCACCTTGCTGCTTGCAGAGGGCTCGGGTTCGGTCATCCTGATGACTTCCGTGCTGTAGGTGTTGGCCTCCATCTCCTGTAACACAGAGATCAAAACCATGTTTATCAGTCTATATACATATTTCATTTAGATATCATCATAATCATATACGATCCTTATATGCATCACCCGTAGATATTATTCTTGTCATATCGAAAGTGTCATTTCTCCTCTAAAGATATAGGTCTGGTCGCGTGCGTCTCGTCACCAAATCACTTATAGATACCTTCCCGGCTGTAGTAAGTGTACATTGTCTGCTTTGCTTAGATACACAGTCTTGGTCGCGCATGACAAATCTACTGTATCTTTATATACCGTGCTGGTCGTATGTGTCATGTCCACTGTACCTGTATATACCAAGCTGGTCTTCTGTCCTTCCTGTTTACATTTCCCGTTAATGCGATACTGGTCGAACGTGTACCCTCCTTACTTTACTAGCATGTATCGTTCTGGTCGTCTTCTGTTTACTCGTGTATACGCCGTACTGGCTGAATGTGAGTCCTCATATGAAACGCATGATAATCCTGTAACCTGAGACATAGAAATATGCTATTGTGACTCAGAGCAACAGAGTGGTCGCAGTGTCCTTTTTTTTTTCTTTTGCATATGTCATGTTTGACTCACAAAAGCATACAATTTTTGCTGCTCAGTAAAAATTTGCTGATTTGGTTTCTCCATAAACATATTGAATCAATGGTAGCAGGTGAGGCACGGACAAAAAATATTTACCAATCATGACCGTCTTAGAACGAGAAAGAATAAAAGAAAAATTGAATTGGTCTCCTCAGGTGTCTGGAAACCCGACTCTAAAAGGCGGAGAGGTTATAGGAAGAGGAAAAAACCAAAAGTCGGAAGGGAATTCCACAGTTCCGTCGCCAAAGAAGGGAGGTTTTATGATGGTTGTTCCTTGTGTAGCTGGCCTCCACCTAAAAGCCATAGGAAGTAGCAGCCAGATGCATGCCATGGGTTTAGGCCAAAAGGACTAGGCCACACGTAGACAGCAAGCGGGAGCAGTAGCTGAAATAGCACCTTTAGAACAGAGAAAGGGAAGCAACATTAAGGACGATAGAAAAGGATGGATGAAATGAGGTGATAACTGGAGAGTTGAGGAGATAGGATGGCAAGCTTTCCATTTCATTTTTGGGATGAATGAGCCAGTTTAGATAAGGAAGAGATGCTTGCAAAAAAAAAAAAAAAATCATGGACACACCAATAGAGAACCAGCTTTTAGGAAACAGATTTTGTGATGTTCATCAAGCGGGATTTCCCGAACATAGAGGAAGACATGGTTATATCCAACATGTTTTTTCGTTACTGCAGAGTTCAACTGAGGTTTTAGATCAGCTAGTAGGATATGAGAGAGATTTAGAGAGATGCAGTCAAAAATTGCTTATTGGCACAGTTGAACTAACAAAATCTAACCCAATTACTGCTTCCTCGTCGTGTTGAATTGGACAGATGTTCAGAGTAAACAAGAGAGAGGAAAGTGAACTGAGAAGTGTAAAGTGGAACAGTTTAAGTAAGAATGACTAGAGTTGGAGGTTGAAGTAGGATCATTTACAGAGAGAAGAAGGAGGGTAAGTAGTAGGACGGAACCCTGGGAGACACTAATTCTGGTAGGATAAGATGTCGTTCCAGCAACGACTACTAGAGTGGAATGAACGGAAGGAAACCAATGCTTCAGACAACAGAAATAAACAGATTAAGCAAAGGAAGGAAATTTGGTAAGCAAAGACTTGCACTAAATCCTGTCAAAGCTCTAAACATGTCGAAAACCAAGACAAAAGATTCACCAAACTCTCTAAGACTTGAGGACCCAATGTGCGTCACATAGCAGAGATGATAAACTGGAAATAAACCGAACAGATGATCTTCAAGATGGGAATGACATTTTAAGTGTTTAGATTTGTGAGAGTCAAGGAGAGTTTTAAAGACTTTGGAGACTGCAAGAGTAAGAACGTTCGCAAGGTCAATCTCCTTTTTAGATATAAGATGAAGCAGGACATTCCTCCATGTAGAAAGGGAAGTTCTGATTCTCAGACAGCCGAAGTGGGCGAGAAAAGTTCGAAACTGGTCCGAGGCACACTATTATAGAACACAAGACATAGACCGCCTTATTCCCCTGTAGCTGGGAGAAAATTTGAAAGATTTTGCATGGGGAAACAACGGGAGAGGAGATAGGTTCTGTTGGAGAGAGTGAGGGGAGGAAGGGGGAGGGAAGGCCTAGAAACGAAATCATCCAGAGTAGAGTGAGAGGAAAGTCGGATACAGAGAAGATAGGCTTTCTCAGCTGGGGTGTTAGATTGTCAATTCGGATAGCCTACTTCGCCACTTGAATGCCACTCGCTTGTCTTGTGGCCGTCGGCGAGACTGGTATCCATGCGCTAACATGATTGTGCTGTGTGCTCTAATTCTACCTAGCCATCTTCTGCACGGTATTCTGAAACATCTGAGGGTATTCTGGAGACCAAGTTATTTCCTTATCTAATAAGGATCTTTCCTAGATCTATTAACCGATGTTACGTAGCCCATATTGACATTCAGTCGTTCCTTTATTAGCCGAAAGGCTAACTACCTATTCCTGGTTATCATTTATGCCATTTTTACCTAAGATTCTAACTAGATGATTGGTTGATAGTCGTTCTATTTCTTTTGTTTTATAAACTGGTGTATCATTTACCAGCAACTTCTTGTAGCTCTCGGTGATCAGAAATACCGACTGTCGGCTTAAGTCTTTCATTACTCTTGGAAAAAATTCATTCGGGCCAGATGATTACTCGGATTAATTTCTTCAATATCTAAGTATCTCATCGCTCAGAATATTACGTATGGGATACCTAACTTTTCCTTTATCTGACCTTAATATGAGTTTTGTGCTTGTGGTTTATGATATATCTTGATGGTGAACACTGAATCAAATATTTCGTTTGATATTGAAGTCATAATTTTGTTGTCATATTTCCAAGGCGCCATTTTCGGTAGACAGTGGGCTTATTGTGTTGAAGTTTCTCTTGCTTCTCATGTACCTGAAGAATTCCTCCGGATTTTCTTTAACACTGTGAGAAATTCTCTTTTCACCCATGCTGTTCAACTGACTCTCATTTACTTCGTACAACACCTCTGTAATCTAGTATACATGACGTGGTCCTATGGATTGTCACTTTTGGATTTCCTGTATCCCCCATTCAACGGTTAATCAAATCTATGTATTCTTCGTTCATCCAACCTGACTTTTCTTTCACTTTACTCTTACTTTTCTCTCTGGGAACATCATCTCTCTCATTGGTGAATATTACATTTTTGAAATCACTCCACCTTTCATCATTCGTATCTATGTCTAAAAGCCTGATTCAGTTTATGTTGCTCCGGACTCAATTTGACCGATTTTAGCTGA
The DNA here is from genome assembly GCF_036320965.1 of Panulirus ornatus. NCBI lineage: Eukaryota > Metazoa > Arthropoda > Malacostraca > Decapoda > Palinuridae > Panulirus > Panulirus ornatus. Next base: position 57,267,948 of record NC_092227.1, on the reverse strand, counting down.
TATGTACTTTGGTATCAAATCATGATCTTCAAAACGTAAGCCAAAGTTAACAGTGAATGTGATTATACTGTGATCAGTGTTACCCAGCTGATCACCGACGTCATAGAAGCTTATCTAATTTCTATCTCATGATAGCACTAAGTTTAATACATTCTTACCTTGAGTTGGTTCATGCATCGTTTGATTTAATGCCCATAACTCCTCTGGCCATGAAACAACACGGATGAAACTCTCTAATGCGTCACGCAGCCCATTAAGATCCTCCCTTTTAAAGTTAGAGATAATAATACTGATTCTAGTACAGTCGGTTTTGATATTTACGTCGAACCTAACCATGTTAGGGTCACGAGTGCCTTAGATGTTCATCAACACCCAGGATTAGTCACTTAGAACTCCTGGGTTGCAAGAACTAAATCAATTATGTTAGCTTTCCTCGTCAGCTCGGTGGCGGTTTGGTAGAGAAAATTGTTTTCGACAACGTTGATAAGTCTAATAGATTCACTGTCTACACTTGAGATAGTTTGTCAGTTAATTTCTGGAAGTTTAAAAAACCCCGAAGAATGATCGAGTCTTTATCCTATATTGTTCGTTTGTAAACTCTCGTATATGACAGTGTCGGTATCTGTTGGCTGACTATGGCATTTATAGATGACACTTATGCAAAGTTTGGAAGACTCTTAGCTAATCTGAACACACGTGTTCAATAGCGACAGGGGTGTTGTAGTCTAAATTTCGATGGGGTTTAAGTTAGATTCTACACAGAGTGCAGTTCCGCCTCCTCGACCTTCTCCGTTCCTCACAAAATAATTTGTAGTCTGGTAGATTGCACTCGTTAATTAGATCGTTGGTTTTCGTGTTCAGAAATGTTTTTTGTTAAACCAATAGCTGCTCTAATTTACTAATTTATACCAATATTCCTCTCCTCCAAATCACGCATGTTAAAGTTACAGAGGAATTAGAGTAAGACTTTACGTTTCGTCACAAATGAAATATACCACTACATTGAAGACATCTTACAAAAGCAAGAACGATTAACGATTAAACTAGTCGGTACATACCTAAGAGAAGCAGTCTATTGAAACATGACAGAGACTGGAAGACAACGATGATATAAACTACAGACAAAACCGAGATCTCGACAACAATACAAACATGGAACGCCCTTGGTTCTCTCGAAGCCTCATAACTACCAAGAAGTCATTCATCGAAATGTTTACCTTAGCTTAGTGAGGCTCCTTCACAACACCAGAGATAGATACTGCACTAATACATGTATACCCACAGTCTGCCCCAGGCATATAAATATGGCACCAAAAACACGCTTCCAGATGGTCGTCCACAAGCGTAAAGAATTACACCATACATGTGTACACACTTAAGTAGTTATTTCCTTCACAAATATCTTTTCCCTTGTCCCACCTGTTCTTCCTCTCCTCTGACAACCCTAGAAAACAAAAATAAACTCGATGCTGCTTCCCTGCGTCGCCATCACTAACTTTCCCGATACCCCTGGTGCTTTCTTCTGACAGTAGAAATGCAAATGAATGCAGAACACTTCTAGTAGGAGCCTCTAACTGTCCGCTGGAGAAACGTCTAGACTCTGGTATCATTACCGAGAGTCTGGAAATGACTCCCAATCACCCCACTCCACAAAGGTGGGAGCGAAGCAGTCCCAAAAAAACTATCGACCGATAGCATTAAGATGGAACACTATCTAAATCTTCGTAAGAGTCCTAAGAGGCGAACTGACTGAATTCATGGAAATGAACACTCTACGTAACTCAGGACATTATGGTTTCAGGGCGGGAAGGTCTTGCCTCTTTCAGTTGCTTGACTATAATGATAGGATTGTTGAAGCTCTGGAAACAGAAAATACTGACGCGATTTACACATCTTTGCAAATACATTTAACAAATGTGATCATGGTGTCATAGCACATGCAAAAAATGAGAATACCTGGAAAAATTGGGAAATGGATATGCAAACTTTTAACTGATAGATCACAACATGTAGTTATATACTATGCCATATCCAGTGCTCCCACGGTAAAGAGAACTCACTTAAGCAATAACTTCTTTCACACCCCTCCTGTTCCTCATCCGTACATTTAACATTAAACATGAGCCACAGTTTCATATCATTCTTTGCACATGAGACAAGAATAAGTATGAAAAATACTTCGATAGAGGATGCTGAAAGGCTACAGAAATGAAGTCTTAAATTGGGTAATCGAGAACATGTTTTTCAGTGGAGGCAACTTTCATCTCGTCCAGTATGGAGAAAATAATGAGAAAATTTATACAAAACATCGGACAGACACACACGTTATCAAAAACCAGTTGAATAACGTGAAAGTCCTTTGAATAACAATGTCTAACGACGTAACCTTCAGTGAACGCAATATAACAACGGTTGTTTCATGCAGAAGGATGTTAGGCTGGATCCTGCGGACCTTCAAGATAAGGGAAGAAGATCCAATGATAAAATCTTTCATGAACCGAATATTGCTGCATTCTACGATCACCCTAGAAGGCGGACGAGATTGAAGAATTAGAAAGCGTTGAGAAATCTTTCACAGGCCATAGTAATATGGTAAATGAACTAAACTATTGGGAACGGCTGAAATCTCGGAGGCTATATTCTCTGACTTTATGGAGTGTAAACAGTGGAGAAAGGTATATCATCATCAATACCCGGAAAATCGTGGAAGGTATAGTTCCAACTTATATTCGGAAATAACATCCTACTGGCACGACAGGTATGGAAGACTTTGTAGAATGCTACCTCGAAATTCCAAAGGTGCGATATACACAAAAAGAGAGAACCTTTAACATCCACGGCCTAAGACTCTTCAACATCTTGCCTGCTATTGTTAGAAACTTCATAGGTTTATCAACAGAGAAGCTTGAAAGTTCGCAGGACAAGTACTTACAAAGTGAACTAGAACAGTCAGGCTATGGAGTCTATGTGGACCTGAGGGCTAAAGTCTACAACAGCTCGGTTGACCGACGATGCACCTCAATAGCCTGGGCACAGCCCGAGCTGTTGGGGGGGGTGAAGACATGCTTGCTGCTTATTGCGACGTGCCACCTACTACTGCTAAACTTCAACAAATCTCTTCTCATAGCCTAATCCAGAAATAGAAAAAAAGTCACATTTACCTTCATTCCTGGGTAGAAACTTTTCTTTGAGCCTCAATAAGTATTCACTAACAGCAGGCGGAATGGATCAATGAAAGCATTCGACCATAGTACTCGATCTCACGGTAAGAGAGCGCTCAACAGAAACATTCTTCTGTGACCAAGGTTAGGGTGTGACTGGTGCTGTAGGACAAGCAAAGTGAAGGAGGCGCACCCAGGAAGACAAAGTGAGGGAGGCAAGGCAGCGAAGGCACACTGAAGGATTCACAGTAAGGGAGGCAGAGTGAATAGGTAAAGAAAACGCAATGAAAGGAGCATAGTGAAGGAAAAGTAAGGGAAGTCAGTGGGAAGTCAAAGTTAAGAGAGAGCAATGGGGGAGTATAGTGAGGGATGCCTAGTGAGGGAACTAAAGATAAGAAAGCTTAGTGAGGGAAGCACAATAAGGGGAGCAAAAAGAGGGAAGTACAGTGAAAGAGGAACAGTGACGGAGACACTGCGGGGAATTTAGTGAGGGAGTCACTGTGAGGGGAGCACTGAGGCACATTGAGAGGATAAGTTATGCTAAAGAAATCATGATGGAGGAGTCATAGTAGGGATGGGAGATTGAAAAGACCGACAGTGTATCAGTTATAATGTGGGAGCCATAATGGGAGAATCAACTGGAGAAGCACGGTAGGAAAGGAAGAGCAGGGAGGTAGATTGGGGAAATCACAGTGTGCGGTCAGAATAGTGTAGTCACTATTGGGAAACACAGCGAGAAAAGCAGCTGAGGAGGAATACTTAGGGAACTGTACCTACAAAGGCACAGACGAGGACTTGAACTGATTAAACTGAAGAAAGGTAGATACTGCTGAATCTAAAAGAGGAACAACATTGAGGAAAGTGGTACAGGATAAGCAGAGGATAGCCACAGTGGAGGGAGTATCGTAGGTGACGAACACTATAGCATATACAATGAAGAAGGTACACAGTCACAGTGGTGCGGGCAGGACGCAATGAAGGGGATATATATTGGGAGTGAGAAAGGAGGGGTTAGAGTAAGATAAACGTTCTTACTTTGCTAGAACTAGGAAAACGTTTTGTCCAAGAGAGGTGAAAGGGTGAATGTGGGAAGTGCAGGATTTCCAATGGATGAGGTAATGTAGGTGGATGAGGTACAATTGTGAATGAGACGAAGAAGGTGGAAGGGAATGCACAGAGGAAATCGCAGTAAGGAGCTGCACGGAGGAGAGTCAGTGGAAAAGTAAGCGGGGAGGTACAGTGGAGGGACACAGTTGAGAAACTTCAGTCGGGGGACACAGTTGAGAAACTTCAGTGGGACAAACACAAGATGGCAGACGACATGAGGAGTCTGTAGAAAAAATACAGCCGACTCAGTAAGGAGAGCACGGTGAAATAAGTACAACAGAGGAATCTCTGAAGAGACACCTGGAAAATATGGAAGCATACTGGAGCAGACAAGTAGGCAAGGTACTGCACTGGACAGAAAACACAGCGAGGTACATTGAGAGACGAAAAATACATGGTAGATGGTGGAAGACACGGTGGGTTGACATATAAAAGAAGACATCGTTGGTAAGACACAAGCGTGCAGGCAGGGAAGGCACATAAGAGACATTACCTACGAGAAAGTTAGAACCTCTTTCACTTAGTCAACAGATGAGAAAACTGGTGAAATACTCGAAGGATTTAATAGAGAGAAGACTAGAACCTGTGTGAATTTCGTGAAGATTCAGAGGTTGACATGCCATACAGAGGAGGAAATTCATGACACATATTGACTTAGTATCTATATCAAAAGAAGCATCTTCAATGATGTGCTATCACTATCGCTTGTTGTCTTATCTTTGCCGTAATCTTCTTATCTTCCACATCGTTATCCTTAATAGTGTATTACTTACCAAGCCTTGAATCACTTGATGACTGTGAACGGTTCTTTGCAGATTGGTCTGGAGAAGACCTCTACTTCTCTGGGAAAACACTGTCCATCGTTATCGGACTAAATGTGTTGTGATATATTTCCCGCGCACTGTAGCGTGTCACTGGTTTAAGAATCCCACACAGCCTCGATACCAAGCGGCAAACTTTCTCGATAAAGTGTCGGTGAACTCTTGTATAACGTCTTGTACAGTATATCTTGTATACTATAAAAAGAATTGCCGGACACCTTGAGACTTTCACGGAATGATGACACAAGTAAAGTTTAACTCTGCACAGTATCGGGTTAATGTATTCTTATGTTTAAATGTATTTTAAGATCTCAAATATTATACATTATGAATCACTGGCGAAGGAAGATAAGATATACCAGAAGGACGAAGTTCCAGGTAAAGGACCGTCTGCCACAAGACGGACTGGAGGGAGGTGACCGCAACGGGTAGCGGAGGCGGCGGCGTCTTGGCCCAGTTTGAGTCTCCAAGACGCTGGCAACCGCTGCCAGCCGTCGCTGCGTCGACGTCACCCCGACCTCCACCAGGTCTCAACACAAGTCTTCTTCGTTTTCTAGTGATGTGCTTGAGTGAAGAGAATTTCAAAACATGCGTAAGTTGATAATGCAGGCACGTTGAACTAAATGAAGAATTCAAGCGCTAGTTAAGTAAGAGGTCTAGGCAATGGTAATACATATCTCTATAAACATCCTCACTCTTCTTAGCACGATCACGTGTGTGTATTTCTTTTATGCACATACGCTCATAGAGCGACATTCACAAATATAAGACATTTGCTTACACACACACACACACACACACACACTTATACAAAGATATATTTCAGTAATGATATGATAAAAAAGATTTGAATTCTAATGCATTCAAATATATATATATATGTATATATATATATATATATATATATATATATATATATATATATATATATATATATATATATATATATACATATATATATATATATATATATATATATATATATATATATATATATATATATATATATATATATATATATATATATATATATATATATATATATATATATATATATATATATATATATATATTTCCCTGGGGGTAGGGGAGAAAGAATACTTCCCACGTATTCCCTGCGTGTCGTGGAAGGCGACTAAAAGGGGAGGGAGCGGGGGGCTGGAAATCCTCCCCTCTTGTTTTTTTTGTTTAATTTTCCAAAAGAAGGAACAGAGAAGGGAGCCAGGTGAGGATGTTCCCTCAGAGGCCCAGTCCTCTGTTCTTAACGCTACCTTGCTGATGCGGGAAATGGCGAAGTTTGAAAAAAAAAAGAAATATATATATATATATATATATATATATATATATATATATATATATATATATATATATATATATATATATATATATATATTTATATATATATATATATATATATATATATATATATATATATATATATATATATATATATATAAATATATATATATATATATATATATATATATATATATATATATATATATATATATATATATATATATATATATATATATATATATATATATATATATATATATAGTATAAACAAACACGCAGAATTATGATTCAAAGTCCTACTGTATTCATTAAGAATTCCCATGTCCTTAAGATGGGCTAGCAATTGACATCTATTAACTAGCTGGTATCTATCTATAAGAGCAGTTCTTCTCTTGTTTGTTACAGTATGAAATACACTGACCTTGGTATGTACAGCATGCCCCTGAGCCTGAAGCCATCCGAAAGAGCGACTCAATTTCTTCGGAATAACAGCAGAAGCAGATGATGGAAGCACATGATTCTTCCCTCTGTCGTAACTATTCTACAGATATCAAAATTCACAAAGGATACAGCATGTACAATGGTTGTTTGTCGTGATCAATGATAGGAGAACTCCCTGTAAATGCCTGAAGGGACGCAACAATTCAAAATTATTTCTTACCTTTGTAGGTGTTCCGGGAATTGGAGAAGAAGCAGGTAAACCTGTACCAAACTGATGAAGTCTGGAAAAGTTTTAAGATTTGGAAAGGGTATTAGAATCTATGAATGGGTCTTAGACCTTTATAATGAATTTAAGAATCTCTTCAAAGCATTTGGAAACGCCTAGCACGCTTGAGACACCTATGAAGGACTTAAACTTTTCCTGAGTAACTTGAAAAACCCTAGAGGCGATTAAACAAACTTGGAAGAAAGACGCCAGAAATTGTCATTCTACATGACACTTCTCTCAAGGAGTGTAAACGTCTTAATGATACTATAGCATTGTCACAGATCTTAAACTTTTTCTTTTTGATTTGCCCAAGAACTCTTAAAGGATCCTAACTCATCCTTCGAGGACTTTAGAAATCAATAGAAGAGTAAGGCAAAGATACACTTTAATAACCTTCAGGATATTTCGTATTGTACTTAAGTACTCTGCTCTGGCTGTATTGAACAGCCTGAATGGAGCAGGCTGACTGCTATAACGTGGAGTTTGGCTCGCCATTGACCCACTCCTGAAGCAAGAGGCTGAGTGCATTCGTATGGAAGCTGGCCTGGTAGTTATCTGGGCAAGTGGTGTGGGGTTGAACCCCGTACTTAAGAATTGGGAAATGTAAATACTTGGAAGTCAATTTTGCGATGGGATGAAGTCAAAATGTATTGAGCAAGTTAGGTCGCTTGAATGTTGGCAGACCCGTGCAGTGGTAGTGGTGGTAGTAGCTGGAGGAGGATGTAGCTGATCTTAGCGATGGTGGTAGCTGGAGGAGGATGTAGCTGATCTTAGCGATGGTGGTAGCTGGAGGAGGATGTAGCTGATCTTAGCGATGGTGGTAGCTGGAGGAGGATGTAGCTGATCTTAGCGATGGTGGTAGCTGGAGGAGGATGTAGCTGATCTTAGCGATGGTGGTAGCTGGAGGAGGATGTAGCTGATCTCAGCGATGGTGGCAGCTGGAGGAGGGTGTAGCTGGTCCTTGTGGTGACGGCAGCTGGAGGAGGCTGTAGCAGACACTTGTGTTGATAAAAGATGCAGGAGGGTGTAGCGGATCGTAGTGATAATGGCAGCTGGAGGAGGGTGTAAAAGGTCTTAACCACGATGACAGCTGGAGGAGTGTAGAAAATCCTTGTGGTGATGGCTGCTGCAGGAGGGTAACAGCTGGGTGACAGCTGGAGGAAGGTGAGTCGGGAAAATGGTTCACTTCAGGAGGTAATGTTTGGTTAGAGAGAGACATCACACAAAAGGTGATATTAAGTAGTGAAACTCTAGTGATGCAAAGAGAGGACATCCTTGGGGAATAAGGACCTATAGAACAGCAGGGAGAATAACTACCACAGATCAGGTGACTTTCAACGTAGTGAGCGCATGGGAGGTATAATCATGTACACCGCTCTTTAAAGGAGGCTGTGCATGTATGTCATTCAATATGGAAGGCGGTGTTCAGAATGAATTCAGCGTGAGTCATTCCGATGTGGGTAGAGCTTCTCGTGGCCCGCGCTGGCCAACCCCTGCTTGACCTGATACTGGCGAGTGTTGACGGACTGGATCACTCAGCCTATACTGCTCAAGACTGGCCTGGAGGAGATCTGTCGCAGTAAAGCCTTGTGTCGAAGAGTCTCCTCCTTCCCCACCCGCTGTGTGTTGGGGGTGGGGATGTGAAAGGCCGGCCTCCTCTGTGGTTGGTCCTTACCCACTGTGTGGCGCTCCCGCTGCGGCTTCTTCTGTGCTTCCAACGGCCTCCAGTGTGGTTGGTCCTCATCCATTGTGCGAGGCAACCTTCATTCCCACCTCCTCTGAGGTAATTCTCAGCTGACCTCCACCTTTGGTTGTTCTTCAACTGGTGGTGAGCAATATCTTGTTCGATGCTCTGCCTTATACACGCTTTTCGTCGCCTTGTTCTTCATAACCTGTCGTTTCTCGTCCCTGTTCTTCATTTTTTCATTCGTTGTTTTTCTCGACAAACTCTTCATACTTTTTTGTTCTACTTTCTTTTTTTCTTGCAAGTGGCCGTTCTTCGTCTTGTTCTTCATTGAGCGTTGATCTTTTTCCTGGTCTTCATCTATGGTTATTTTTTGTCCTGTTCTTTATTTGTGATTGTTTCTTGTCCTGTTCTTTATTTGTGATTGTTTCTTGTCCTGTTCTTTATTTGTGATTGTTTCTTGTCCTGTTCTTTATTTGTGATTGTTTCTTGTCTTGTTCTATATCTATGATTGCTTCTTGTCCTATTCTTCATCTGTGCTTTTTCGCCCTGTTCTTCAGCACCGGTTGTTTTTTTGCCTTGTTCTTCATTTGTGTTAATTGTTCACCCTGTTCATAATCTGCGTTTTTTTCGTCCTATTTTTGTCTAGTTGTTTTTAGCCCTGCTCTCAATGTAGCTGTTTTTTTTTTCGCCACTTCATCTTTCTTCTTTTCGTCGTGTGCTTAATTTGTGGTTGTTTTTCGTCCTGTCTTTAAACTGTGGTTGTTTTTCGTCCTGTTTTTCATTTGTTTTTTCGCCCTGTTCTGCATCCGCGACTGTTTTTCGCCCTATTCTTCATTTAAAGGTCATTTTTTTGCATTGTTCTTCATTTGAAGTTGTTCCTCCTCCTACAGACCATACACTTACAAACATCTATGGCTTACTACTGGATGTGTGTCGCTCTCTTATTGTCGCTGGATGTATGTCACTCTCTTATGATTACTGGATGTGTGTCATTCTTATAGTTACTGGGTGTGTCACTCTCTTATAATTACCGAATGAGTGTCACTCATATAATTACTGGATGTGTGTCGTTCTTATAGTTACTGGATGTGTGTCACTCCCTTATAATTACCGAATGTGTGTCGCTCTCTTGCTGTTTTATTGTTGCTGGATGTGTTATCGCGTTCTTACTGTTACTGGATATATGCTACCTTCTCACTGTTTCTGAATATGTATCACTCTCTTACTGTTCTTTGTTGTGTGCTGCTTTCCTACTGTTCCTGGCCATGTACAACATTCCTACCGTTCGTGGCTATGTTCCACTCTCCCACTGTTACTGGCTGTGTACTATTTTCTTGCTTTTAGTGGCTGTGTGCTACTTTCTTACTGTTACTGGTTGTGTTCCACTCTCCTACTTTTACTGGCTGAGTACAACTATCATACCGTTACTCGCTTTTTATCCTCCTATTTTCTTTCTCTTTGTCTGTCTGTCTGTCTCCCACTCTCTGTACGTGACCCAGTCATCACATGAGAGCTCCTCACTACCCAGGATCTGCTCAGTCATCCAGCTGCTGCCGCCTCACGGCCACAGATTTTAGAACCTCTCAAAAGATGGCTGCTGTTCAAGAGTCATCACTCTAGTCAAGAGCAGGTCACCATTCAAAAACCAGTCGTCCGAAAGCTACTCTCCATCCCCATCATAGTTGCCACCTGCCATGGTTACCACCCAAAAGTTTGTATCCATCTGAAAGCTGGTCAACACTTAAGAAACACCATCATCAAAGAGCAGATGTTCTCGAAAGAGCTGGCCATGATGCAACAAGCATTAACCATTACAGAGCTCGTAATCCGTGATCACTAGTAGAGGTAGTCATTATACAAGAGCTGGAGATCATTCCTTAGCCTTAGTGCGATACAACAGTGAGTTGTTATTCCAGATGGAGATACTACCCAACAGCTAGCTGGCTGTTTCTCTCCCTCTCTTAGAAGTCAACACTTCAAGAACCAAAGAGCAATTCGTTCCTGAAAACTCAGCTATCGCCCAGGTATTGTTTAAGTATATGAGAGCCGTCCGCGCTGCCCAGAGCGCTCCTTAAGCCTCCTTGTTCATTTTTTTCTTCTTTTCTCTTTGATCTCCAATCCCACTGAGACCTCCAGCAGGTCACGAACCTTACAAAGGCTTCTTGTACTGGAGGGATCAAAATGTTCCATCCTCTCACTCCAGCGGCCAAAAAATGGCAAAAGACTGGACACGACGGTGGGTGCATTCATTAGAGTGACGGAAATAATGATGGAGTTGTTGGTGAAGATGATCTAGATACTGGCGGAGTTGTGGATACAAGTGAGAGAATTAATGAAAGCGATCTTAGTGTTGATGAAAGATTCCGTTGGAGTTTCTGGAGCTGGTGAGACCGCAGGAGTTACTAGTGTTGGTGAGAAATGTTGATGGAATCTCTTGTACGACTGAGAGGAGCGTGATGGAAATGCAGATGTTGATGACCCATACTGTCAGAGTTACTGAGACACTGAAGAGAGGCGTCTGATAGTGAGAGATATATACACTGGTTTGTGTGTACACCTGGTAGAAATTCTGATAGAGCTCTCACCAACAGCAGTCGAGAGAGGAGCACCATCGGGGAAATAACTTATACTAGAAATGTGACTAAAACTCAAAAGGCCAACGCTCACCGGGGTGAAGAACTACTCTCGCTCTTAGGAAAGTTCTTGAGCTCAGTCTTTGAACTCCGAGTTGTAGATCAAGAGGAATGTCATCAATTTTGACCAAGATCTATTTAATCATGCCATTAATTTTGAACCAATAAATGACAAGACACATGAATGTATTGAGAGATCCACAAATTCGGCGTAGGATCAACAAAACGAATGCTTTCACAAGTTTGGTTGGAATTCACCATGACGAAGATCAGACGCCGATGTATGGGACATATGAATGGACATACGTGTAAACGATGTGATTGAGCTGCTCTGCTCTGAATAGGATTGATCACTTGAGTGATCTGCCCATTTTTAATCTGTGGCTGAGCGAAACTAGTGACCAGGAATCAAATCAAGATTCGGACGAAAGGAATGGAAACGGAATGGAAATGGACTTAGACATTCCCCTGTGATATTTACATGGGGCATTTATTTTGCTGTCAAATACTTGCGGAGGATCCTATCAGATGGCAGATGAAACGCGATAAAACCACACGTCAAGAACCTGTCATCAAGCAATGTTTCTCCCTCATAGGGTTTCAATGTCTGACATTGAGTACGCTTGGCAAAGAATCTTTAGGGGCATAGAGAGAATGATTATGCTTACGAGTTGGGGTCATAAAAAATATTTTTAAAGTTGAAACGAAAATTCGCGAATAGATCCTTTGCTTCTTTTTTTTCTGACTTCATGGCGATCTTTTCGCATCATTCTCAGATATCGTCAGAGAAATAATATTTCAGGATAAGTGCACGACACAAGACAAAATATCTCACTTTGGTAAAGGTTGGATGAAGATAATTCTCTCAATTAGGTTTTGAAGGGCTTGTGGTCTGCTGAGGTACATTGCAATAACAGCTCCTCCAGGAACCTTTTGTTATCCAGCAAATTTCATCGGCTCGTCAGCAGCGAGGCAAATGGAATCGATAGAAACCGGGTAATAGCCAGTGTGAGCGAGTGTTCTCAACACCACTTGACACATTTTTTAGAAAACCTCTCATGTTTGTTTTTCTTAAATGAGAGTTAACGGAACAGGTGTTGACATGTGACAGTGCTGTGACGAGATGTGATGAGGAGATGTGGCATGTTGTGACGAGTGTGAGTGTTGTGACGAGATGTGATAGTGCTGTGACGAGTCCATGTGACAGTGTTGTGACGAGATGTGACAGGGATGGATTGTGATAGTATAGTGATGATGGGATTCGACAGTACAGGGATGATGGCATGGGACAGTACAGGGATGATGGCATGGGATAGTGCTGGAATGATGGCATGGGACAGTTCTGGGATGATGGGATCAACATGCGCAGGATCATTGTGTTATACGACGTCATGAGGTAGAGCGTGTAGTATGAGGAGCGAATTAGCTGCGGAAGTAGAAAAAATGCTGATATCATAACCAGAAATGTATATATCTACACACACCAGAAATATGTGTATCTACACAAAGATGCACACAGACAAATAAACATCCCGAGATAGAAACATACAATCACACACATAAAAAGGAACAAAATCACACATAAACATATGAGCAAAGAAGGTAACAAATATATAGACGTTGAAAAATAAGTTATAAACCTTTTAGGCATAAGCAGTTAAACAGACAGAAAGACAGACAGACAGACAGACAGACAGACAGACAGACAGACACACACACACACACACACACACACACACACACACACACACACACACACACACACACACACACACACACGTACGCACGCATGTACACATGGGTGAACATAGAGCACTATGTCCTACAATGTCAAAAAGTAGAATCTTTTAGGGACAGGTGTAAACAATTCGTGTAAGAGATGGCGTAACGCCTCATTGTTAATAACAAAATGCCTGAAATTTCAAGCTTGTATCCAATTTTTGCATCTGTTCGGTAAAACCTACCTTATGAAGCTATGTAATTTATTTAATGAAATATGTGCAATGAACTGCTACAACCTATGTAATATCAACCCACTGGGGTCTGAGTAAGACCCATTACGACCTCTGTAATCCTTCTGCACTACTGCTCACAGGGTGATCATGGGGTGCACAATGAATTAGCTGATGTTACCGGCACGAATCAAACCATCATGAACGGCCTTTTTTGCTATTTCTTTTCCCCGTGTTTCCAATGAATTTCTTTGTTTATGATCTATAACCCACGATTCATTTGACCGATTTGCTTTCCTTTGCTGGGTGAGCTGCAGTTTCTTCCTCTTCAGCAACATATTATGCATATATCTTTCCTAGTCTTCCGTTTGGTTTCTCCTCCTCTGTATGTCTCCTTTCTTTCATCTCTAGTGATTCAGGTATCTCTCTTTTTCCTTCGTCATCCGTTATCAACCATTTGATTCTCCCTTCTTTGTTTACGTAACAGAGCCCTAGGCTGTTGTGGGCCCTTATAGACGTTTCCCTCCCTGACCAGGGAGCCATAGAGGGGTACGGGTTACTCCCTCTGGAGTAATTTTTCTCCCTATGTGTTCAGTTTACGTTTCTTCGTCCCATGGGGCTGTTTACGACAGTTATCTTCTATCATACCTGTTTTCTTGACTTGGCTTCAAGTTTATGATTATTGAAAGATTCCCGTTGTAGGTACCAGTCACTTGGGCCTTCGTACAGTCGATGTTCACGTTCATGTGGTTGAACTTTGTCGACAGATCTTCTTCACTCAGCTTAACGTTTTACTGAAATACGTTTGTACTGTTTCATGTAACTTTACCTTAAAGATGTAATATCCATCCACACTCTTCCGTTTTCTTTCTCGGTGGCATTACCTCAAGACCCGTTCGAAAGATTCTCCCAGGTCAACTCACTGGCATTAGTACTGCCTGGTGAATGAATTCTTTGTTTTCCTTTATATCTTCGAAAATTTTTTACAATCTCAGAGATTCAACAACGATGATAGTTACAGTGTAACTAGACCAACCTAGCCGTGGCAGAAATTTAAGCATGGGTTTTGAATGTCGCGCGTTATTCAACTTCCTTCCCTTTTTTTTTCCGCAGGAAGCAAATTGCAGTAAATCTACGTATGAGAAGGATCTGGGAATCGACATCGTCTCTAACCAGTCGCCAGGCATTTTAATGCAATTTTGCCTGTTGTTTATCTTCTGGCAAATATGAGAATTACATTTAAGTGCATGAATGAGGAAATATGAATACTCACGGAGCTATTTTGTATCATACATCCAACCAAAACTAAAATGCCCTTCTTAAGTGTGGTCGCCGCAGTTAAAGAAGCACAAAGAATTAGCAGAGAGAGGCCAGAGGAGGGCAATAACAAACATGGTATCAGAAAGGTTAAAGGCCTTAAATTTGTCGACCATGGAAGAGAGAAGAGTTAAGGGTAACTTGCCTATAACCCTTAAGATTTCAAGCCAGTCTGAAGACGTAGATAGCAAATAATTTTTCGAAAAAATGCAAGGATAGAACAACTAGGGGCCATAACACGAGATAAAAAGAAATTGTTGGAAAAGATATAAAGCAGTGTTTTCATAATATAAGAGTGGCGATGAATGGACTAAAGTGAGTGAGGATAGTGTGAACGTGGAAAGCGTACAGAAGTTGAAAGAGATGTGTGATGATAGAGCTCAAGAGATTGGCGGGTGTGTCGAGAGATGGGGGGGCTTAGGAGTGTAAAACTCCCTCCCAAAGAAATGATTTTAACGCGAGTATTACAGCCCCAGACTCGAATCTCGGGCTGGTGTTCCAACCTTTAGTTACAACACAAAGTATAGAGAAATAAAGCAAGTTATCAGCTGACTAATTTGCGAGTAGCTTATGAATAATTCGACAAGGAAGAATTCAATAAACTAATACAATACATATCAGACCTAAACACGTAAAGAAGAGCTTTAATAGCATCGGAGTCGTAAAGAAATAGAGGGAATATATATATATATATATATATATATATATATATATATATATATATATATATATATATATATATATATATATATATATATATATATTGATGAAATCGTAGACAGTTTACTTAAAAAGTTGTGCAATAGTAGGGATATTTCAAGATATGAGGCCTCAAGAGTGTAGAACTCCCTCCACGTACAGTGCCTACACGTCGTTGCTAATAACGGTCACACAAATCAATGTACACCCACAAAAACACATTCACACACCCTCCCAACACACATGCACTCAGTGCGCATGCGCACCATCGCCGCTCAGTGTACACAAGGGATGTGAGTAATACGATGAGGGCGGCCGAGTAATCCCTGCAGGGGGGTCAAGAGCCACTGGGGGGGCCTCACCACCAGTTTGATCACCCCACCAGCGGCCGTAAGGCGCTCAGCCTGGGGAGAGGAGCAGAGACGCGGGGAGGGAGGCACAGGTGGGGAGCTTAGGACAAAGAAATTGAAGTTTAGGGACGAGATGAGGAGTGGGTGGCAGAGGTTAAGAGTATGGGAGAAGGAGGTGGGGGCAGGAGAGAAATGGTAAGGACACAAGAGGGAGGGTGGGGACAGTAAAGGGCGAGAGAGTAAGGGCAGGGAAGGAAAAGCTGGGCCAGGAGAAGGAGGACGTGGAAAGAAAAGGGATGATAAAACCAGGAGAGGGAAGATGAGGGAAACAGAGGGCAGTTGGGAGCAGGAGAGGAAGGATGAGGGAAAGAGAGGGAGGATGGGGCTGTGAGATGGAGTAGAAGAGGGAAGGAGGATGCAGAGGACGGTGGGATTAGTAACAAGTGGGAGGGATAGATAACAGGAGATCTGGGGGTCCACGACGTAGTGGTCTGCAGCCTTGCACTGAAACTAAAGTAGGAACAGAACAGCCAAGAAAGTGGTACACTTTCCCCCACCACCACCTTTCCCTCCGGCTCAAATGTAGGTAGGATCAATGGACGAAAAGATCTTGTGGTATGTGGAAAAAAGTGTTCTGCCTGGGAAATTTTACTGGAAAGTGTGAACGGGAAAAGTTAGGTGTGTACGCGCTGTAGTTGGAGCTTGAGAGAGAAAACTTGTAAGCTGCATTACATTTTCTTGAAGGAGGACTCTCTACTGGTGACAGATTTCACTGTTTACTCCTCATCTGAAGGCATTAACAGATTTTGCATGTATTACATCTGGTGGCAGTTATTCTGGTGTTCTGCAACTCTGCGCCTGAAACAACTTTTACCCATTTGATATTACATCTTCCTCTTCTTCTTTTCGAATCTATTTAGTATTTTGATGACTTTCATTAGATCTCTAGAGAAAAATTTTAGGTCTTTTTTTTCTTCGTAAGACTTATTTCTAAGAGACGAAATTAATTAGTTTGGTTGCCATTTTTTTTATTTCGTAATAGTTTTTCACCATCTTTGTCCAAATCTGTTTGCAAAATTGAACAAGGTAATCCAAAAGAGATCCGATCAAGATATTATAGAAATAAGAACTGTATTCTTTGTTTTAAAGTTTATATGTATTAGCAATGAAACTTTGCATCGTGTTAGCTCACTGGATGCAGCTAGACATAGGTTTTCCTATTTTTCTTTCATTACCCATAATCATCACTCCGAGATATCTTTTTGCTTCTAATGATGAATTACTGAGCATTCTGTATTCGTGATTGACATTTTTAGTACCTAGGTGTATCACTTTGCATCTGTCTACGTATGAAATCCACTTGTCATGTTTCTGACCACTCCATCAGTTTGCCTCCATAAAGTTGAATCTTTAGGCAGTTTTCCTATGACTGGACCACATCTTATAATTTCCTGTCATTGGCAAGTTTCGGAATCCTACTGGTGAGTCCTATCTCCAGATGGTTAATGTGGGTGATGAAGGATATATGTCTCTAGGACTGAGATCTGTGTGGTACCTTACTCATGGGGAACCACATTAACGCTTCCCCATCTACTTCCACTTGTCGTTGCTTGTCTGTAAGGCAGCCTTCTGAATCACTCGTAGATTTGCTTTTCTGTGCTGAGAGCTTTTACTTATCAATCTTTTATATAGTATTTTGTCAAAGGCCTTATGGATTTTTTTGGTGTGTAATATCAGGGGTATTTTGGAGTCCCAGTAATCATATGTGATGAAGGAATATACTCATATTCATTGAAGAATCTAACGATTTTTTTCTCTATTAAAATTTCCACGAGTTTTCCCTTGAAACGTGATAAAGAGGATAAGATGTTGATTCGATGTTGATTCGAATCACATTTTCAATCTCCGTTCTTGGCATTGTCAGGTTTCTAGTGTTTTGTCAGTCTTTCACACAGTCGTCTGTTGAATATTTTTTTGATCGGAAAACCTATTTACCAGCTTACTTCTTCCAGTGGTCTGTGGGGAGATATCATCAGAGCCAGTTGATTACTTCGGATTGAGTATCATTTTTTGCAACATGCACGACCTCCCAGAAACCCAGCTTGGGAGTGAATTCATACGGATTCAAGGTTGGAACTAGGTTCCTCATGTGCTGGTGGGTTAGATGTATCTCTGTATCTTAACTAGTGGCTGATCAAGGGAGTATTTTTCCTTTTTGGATCTGTCTACGTAGCTTCTTGTACTATTCTTTTGCTACAGCACTGATCAAAAAGGTATGCCAAAATAATTAGACACGATCTACAAATGGGCAAGCGTGAACCCGACGGAATTTCGCAAAATTCAATTTGATTAAGTTATAGAAAAAGTAAGATTGCTTTGGTGATACCATGCAAAGGCGCCAACAGAGTAAATGATACAAAGTGGCACGACTGTGAAAGAGGAATTCAGAGGACATAATAAGGAGACAGCACTATCAAGCCAAATTACGAGTGGTCACTGAATAAGATTTGTCCGTGGCCATATTCGCACAACTTTCTTGACGACTATGTTCCATGTGTTCACGTCGGGGGCCTTGGTGAAGTCCACAAAGATGAGAACGATAGAGGTCTTGTGTTCTTCTTAGCTGAGAGATATAAAATCTCAGAAGCGGACGAGTAGTTGAGTAGATCCTTTTATTAACAAGCTTTGGAACCTGAAATGTCTCAGCGTAATCAAATACCAAACTTGTACAGAGTAAGCTGGGGAGATGAGTCGGTGTGATGGCAATGGAGACACTGTCGTTTATTGATCTACGTATGGGGAAATATATGACACCTTCCAACTAGTGGGACATTCTGATTACTAGAGAGAGAGACAATGACGATGAAGCAGAGTAGTTGGCCCAAGTCAGACGAAAACTCACTGTAGTGTTTCACTGGCAAGTCAGTCATTGCGTTGCATCACTTTAAGTAGAAGGTGCTGCGAAATCAGATTCCTGCACTAAGACTTTGTGTGTGTGTGTGTGTGTGTGTGTGTGTGTGTGTGTGTGTGTGTGTGTGTGTGTGTGTGTGTGTGTGTGTAAATTGGTTTCTAAAACCAAAAGAAAAAAGATCCTCCACCTGCCTTCTGTTACCTTCACAAATGTTAGTTGTCAAGCAAATAAGCTTTACATGTTAAAGGGAGAAGAATATAAATCAGACTACCATTATGACGTGGTGCAGTTGAATTTATTGAGCAAAACTTGAACACACA
Source organism: Panulirus ornatus (assembly GCF_036320965.1). Lineage (NCBI taxonomy): Eukaryota > Metazoa > Arthropoda > Malacostraca > Decapoda > Palinuridae > Panulirus > Panulirus ornatus. Next base: position 57,248,982 of record NC_092227.1, on the reverse strand, counting down.
AATGAAAGCGCATATAGGAAGAATATACTAAGAGGAACACCCTGTTAGTTCCCACCGCTCACACTGTCACGGCTCCAGCCACACCACACACTTGATGCCAGACGCTTACACATTCATCACATTGCAATGGATCCTGTCTAGTAAGAACCATCAGTGGGCTGGTGTGCACTGGATATTAGGTCAGAACCACCTGAGGGCTGGTGTGTGCTGGGTCAGAACCACCTGAGGGCTGGTGTGTGCTGGGTCTGAACCACCAGTTGGTTAGTGTGTGCTGGGTCTGAACCACCTGAGGGCTGGTGTGTACTGGGTCTGAACCACCTGAGGGTTGGTGTGTACTGGGTCTGAACACCCGTGGGTTGGTGTGTACTGGGTCTGAACCGCCAGTGGTTGGGGTGTTCTGGGTCTGAACCAACAGACAGCAGAAGGATACTTCTCTTCCACTGCTGCGGTCCAATGGACGACAGTGACCATCTCCAAAACAAAATATACATCTCACACATCAAAATGATATCTCAGCAAAATATCAAAAAAGGCCCTGTTCAGAGTTACTTTGATCACGTAAAATGCCTGTCTTTTTTATGATAGAAATTCATCACACCATAAATTACTGCTCGGTCAAATGACTTGTTTCAGGAAAGATCCCAGTGGGTTTTCTTAGCCAGTATAAAATTATCTCTGGAAGCAAAATAAGATGTAAACACAATTCCAAATGAATTTCTGATGTTCATTCGACACTGTGGGCCACGCAACTGATCGTCAGAGGAGATTCCAAAACTTTTTGATTGCATGGAGTCTGATAATCTGATTTGTCTTCATGTTTACAAAACCTTCTTGTATTTTGTAACACTAAAGACATTTTAGCTGCGGATTGTATCAGAGGAAGTTCCTTGCTATATAGTACCATCCAAGGTCAGTGAAGAAATTCATGGATTTCTTGCATGCAGAAATCTGCGAGACTGAATTTCCTCTAAATCACTGAACCCATTCGGAGACAAGTAGCATGAATTTCACTTTAATACAGAGTTATTGATACAAAACTAAAGGCAAGCAATCGTTTGGAAAAGAAATTGTCTTAACAAAGCGAACCGTACAAATCATGAGGTATACGTTCATTTGTCGTGTTGAACTGCCTGTGGTTGGTGCTGGGGCAAAATTACACGTTGCAACACATGCCCTTCCCACGTTAATCCTGTCTAGTAGAATGGTGGATGGAGGTCTGTGTAGTGTGGCTGGAGAAACGATACCAGTCGCTTACCTAATGTCCTGCAATAGTAGAGGGAGAACTGGTTAGTCTACGACAAGGGTTTGGAGTAGGATCTGTGTAGGTGAGTTTGTGAAAGAGGAAGATTCGGTGTTTATGAAATAAGATCAAAGATGCTTTATGAATCGATGATGATCTTGAAACTATACCAATGCAGTAACTCAACACCAGACCGCACCGCGTTCATTTGCTGGCCAAATCTGGTCATGCACTACATCCACACACATACTGCGGAGTCCATGTGCCACAGCTACTAATATAACGCAGAGCTCGTACCGCTACCACTAATATACCGCAGAACTCATGTACCGCAGCCACTAATATACCACGGAGCTCATGTATTACAGCCACTTATATACCGCAGAACTCATGTACCGCAGCCACTAATATACCACGGAGCTCATGTACCACAGCTGCTCAAGTACAGTACTCCATATACTTTGTACCGTAGATTCCATGTAAGTCAGTAATTCGTGTACCGCAGCCACCGTGTGTGTACCACTACCCCTGTGTATTGCCATTGCTATACCGCTAACCCCAGGTACCATAGATGTCACTGACGTCATTCACCCGTGTACCACAGCCCGTACCGTGCAAGAACCCTGAAGGGCCACAGCCACGCAAGTGCCGACGTCGCCCATATACCGCAGTGATCCATATACCGCAGTGATCCATATACCGCAGTGATCCATACACCGCAGTGATCCATATACCGCAGTGATCCATACACCGCAGTGATCCATATACCGCAGTGATACATATACCGCAGTGATCCATACACCGCAGTGATACATATACCACAGCCTGATCCATATACCGCAGTGATCCATACACCACAACAATCCATGTACCTTAGCGATCCATATGCCACAGCAATCCACATACCGCAAGAATCTATACACTGCAGCAATTCATAAAGCGCATCAATCCACATACCGCAGTGATCCATATACCGTAGCAATCCGCATATGGCAACCCAATTTGCCTCAGTATCCATATGCCGCAGTCCTCATGGACCACATACCCTATGTGCCGCAGCCGCCACTCCCCTGCACTTACTTACCTGTTCTTCTGTTTACCACGTGGAGCTGAGTGAGAGAGATAACAGTTACCACGGGCACCCTCATACCGTGGGCACCCTCATACCGCGGGCACCCTCATACCACGGGCACCCTCATACCGCGGGCACCCTCATACCGCGGGCACCCTCATACCACGGGCACCCTCATACCGCGGGCACCCTCATACCGCGGGCACCCTCATACCGCGGGCACCCTCATACCGTGGGCACCCTCATACCGTGGGCACCCTCATACCACGGGCACCCTCATACCACGGGCACCCTCATACCGCGGGCACCCTCATATCGCGGGCACCCTCATACCGCGGGCACCCTCATACCGCGGGAATTCCACTTGCCGCATGCACCCACTTACCGCATGCTTCCGCTTACCGCATGAACCCACTTACCGCATGCGCCCACTTACTGCAGGCACATACATACAGTGGACACCTATATACCGCATAGACTCACATATAGTGGGCATGGATACTCACATGCCAATGTTGCTCACACATCATATCGCTTCTTCTGTACCTTCATATCTACTAACATTCCAGTTCATCCTTACACTGGGCATAGCTACTAACGTTTCAGTTCCTCTTTAAGTTCCATGGCTACGAACATTCTAGTTCATCTTTACCTTCTATAATTACTCACATTTCAGTTAATCTTTACCGTCCATAGTTACTAACATTTCAGCTCCTCTCTAACATTCATAGCAACTAAAAGTCCAATTCTTCTCTACAACCCAGTTCCTATTTAACTTCAATAGCTCCCAACATTCCAGTTCGACTTTATCTTCCGTTGCTACTAGCATTCTAGTCCTTTACCCTCCATATCTACTAATATTCCAGTTCTTCTTTACCTTCCATAGCTGCTAACATTCCAGTTTCTCTTTATCTTCCTTAGCTAATAACTCTCCATTTATTAACCTCCCATAACAACTAACATTCCAATTCTCCTTTACCATCCACAGCTACTCACGTTCCAGTTCCTCTATACCTTCCATAGTTACTAACATTGCAGTCCTCTTTACTATTCGTAGCTAATAACGTTCCGGTTCTTCTTTACCTTCCATAGATACCTAAATTCCAGTTCACTTTACCTTCCATTGCTACTAACGTTCCAGTTCTCTTCTGCCTTCCATTGCTACTCATATTACAGTTCTTCTTTACCTTCCACAGCAATACTACAGTTCCTCTCCATCTTTCATAGCTACTAACATTTCGGTCCTTCTTTCCCTTCCATAGATACTAACATTTCAGTTCCTCTTTGCCTTCCATAGTTACTCACAGCTGCTTTTATTAGTTACTTAATCAGCTTAATCACCTATATCTACCCTTACGAGTCACCTACCTGCCATAGGTCATCTACAATTAATCTTACAACAGTCATATGCCTAACAGAGAGACCCATGTATCACTTACCACATGTAGGTTCTCCAATGGTCTCAGTAATCCAGGGAACGAAGAATGAAGCGTTTGTGTACACTACAGGCTCGCCGAAGTCGCAAACAGCGCCGAAGCTGACGATACCGCACATTACCCAGCGGCCACTCTTCAGCTGTTGCATCAGAGGTCCCCCGCTGTCGCCCTGCAATCACAAGTGATTCTACATTTACATCTCCGACTGCACACAGCAGCTGGAAACAGGTACATCGTGGGTAAAGATGACTATCCATCTTGCATCATTAATCTATCACAAGTGATTTACATAATCTAGAGTGAAACTCTGGTTTTCGGAAGCCAACTTATTATCAGAAGGTTCACCAAAGTATATCTTTAATGGAGACAGCATTTTACTACCTTTTATCTTTATTACGGTGAAGCTACGGCACTGAATAACCATATGTCGCACCCTTCACGAAGCGAAAACGGCTCATGAAATATGCTAGCTCTCAAACTGGATATCGTGCTGTAGAACCAGTCTCACACTAGTCTCTATTTAGCATAAAAAGTGGAGAACGAGTGTGCTGGGCGGCTGCTCATCTTTCATCAACAATTAACGTGGGAACAGTTGCACCAGTGCATTAGCGGTTCGATGCATCTGGCAATGTTACAATGTACAAAATCATCTGTACATTGTACATTGGAATGGATTTGGCTGGTATGACTGTTTGTAGGTGAGAACCAACAGCTGTCCATGTTTCTGGACGAAAAATGAAAGGAAGAAGAAATGCTTTGCAAGAGATCCTCTATTCTATAAAAAGGCCAATATCTTATCTCTAGAACGATCGAACTTAGCGCTAACGATTGCGATTTTCAAAGTTTAACTGACGGGGCTGGGGAGACACAGAGCTACGGTTACCAAGAGACGCCATGCTATCAGTGCGTGCATTCGGCGTTCCGAGCAAAGGGAACGCGCAGTATTACCCCCTCACAACTTGAACATCAGTTTTGATGGTGATTTGATCACTGAGCCTTGAGTTATGTGTTCTAAGCCTTACTTTTTAAGGTGACGGGCCCCTGTGTCTGGCTATGGGTTAGTGTTGGGTCAGTAGGCTACAGCATGTAACATACTAGTGATACTGATGATTACCGTGTAGATAATAGCGCATCCTTTTAGATTATTATCACAACTATTGATTTTACCAGGATTATCGTAGATGAATTATTCTTCAAAAGGACTTGTTTATATGGTCATTGATTGATAACAACGAAGGAAAAAAATGATGAATACCACCTCAATATAAAAGTGAAACTGATATCGTTGACACGACACTGGATCTTAGGTTGACATTCGGTCACCTTCAAACGTAATGCTTCTGGACCAAGACAACGCAAGACAACACCTGACTATACATATCTCTGACCTGTTGGATATCAGGTAATGCAAGACAACATCAGACTGTATATAAAGAATTCAGCCCCTACTGTCATGGTAGACAAAGATGATTTTCCTGATTGGTAATTAAAGCTTGCCTCTATAAGAATGACCAGAATAATCACTTGGAATATGAGCTACTCTCCCATGAACTCATAAAACGTCCTCCAGAGCAGCTCTAGCACTTCCAGAAACTAATCAAAGTTTGCCTAGAAATAATCTCTACTCCTTTAGGAGTGCACATATCTCCGCCCGTAAGGTTATCCTTAGTCTGTTCTACAACCCTTACAGGTATTGCATCTTTACTCACCCTATAAGAAGAGTCGCCTTCGTCTATGTCGGCAGCACAGATATGAGATTCCAGGATTGCTATCTGAACCTGATCGTGGAAAGCTTGGCACTGCTCCCGAGTTATGAGGTCCAACGACACTTCTCTCAGCGTTTCAGAAAGTATTGAACCTAGTGGAAAAGGAACAGCAAGTTTAAACAGCACGACGTACCAATCTAGTGAAATCATTATCAGTATATTGTTTTTTGATGTCCGAGGCTCCAGTCAAGAGCAAAAGTTAGTGAAAGGAAAAGAACAGAGACGAGGAAAAGTATTTTCGATTCTGGCGGAAGTGAAAAATCTGTCTTAGAAAGAGAGCCAAGTCATAGTAATTGGGAAAGCCATGAAAGGATAGAGAGTTCCAAACGTTCGAAGTATAGCTTCAATTCTTTTTCCTGAAGTAGAAAAGTGATTCACCAACACTCATTAGGAGACGAAACACAACCTTTCTTACATCATTACCCCCGCCTACTTTAACATCTACTACAGGATACATTATATCCTTACCGACCCCACTGCCCCAACCTTAGCCAGCACCTACTTAGATGACATATCGCTCCTTACCCCACTAACCTTGTCTCAATCAACACTTAAAAGCCACTTTGTTTCTTTAGCTTCACCAACACCAGTCTTGTCTACCCGACAACGCCTACCTTCACCAGCAACCGTTGGATAACATAACAATGGCCGTGCCTGCCACCACTACTCATCCCGCTGTCATCAACACCCAACATGTGACGTACCACAGCCTTGACTGCCCCAGCCTGCTGCGACGACGTTGTTCGTCCCAGGAGTGCAGTCCCCCGGCAGGGACAGGCAGATTGGGCAGATGAGGTTGCTGAACTTGATGGGCTCAGTCAGCTTCAAGAGGGCGATGTCGTTCAACTAGAGAGCATAGATAAGTTCGAAAATCAGTACAACTTAAGAAAATGGAAAAGACAGAGAGAGGAAATTGTGCGGGTCATGGTCATAATGAGGTCAGTGTTCTGGTAATCTGTTTTGATACTGTGTGTCAGGGAGTGTAAGAAGGAGATTTTAAGCTCGAGTTCTTACTTAGATCTGACACGATGTTGTGAGGGTAGTGGGTTAGTACTTTATATCTGTAGGGCTGGTCATCACTCTGAATGTGGATCATACCAGGTCATCAGATCTGATCAGGCTTGATCTGATCAGGATACACTTTCAGGGTTCTTATATAGTAGATCAAAATCCTTTTTAAGATCATTGTCGTGTGTTGTTTTCCTGTCTGTCCAATCTACGATATATAAATGAATTAAAAGCGTAATTTCAACAGAAACGTTACACTATAATTCAATGTTAAAGAGGATCTGTTTGCCGCCATACTAAGAGACTATGAAAGAATAAGGGGAAAAAAGAAATCTTAGATATGAACATGAACGACGAATCAACATCTCCATAGCTTTATTTGGTGACCTTTACAGAGTCATTGATACTAATGATCACCTTATATTACTCTAGAAATTTGATTCTATAGAATCCATAGCAGTGCTAATCCATATAAAAAATCTAGTTGAATGACAGGGTGAAGTATTGCTCCTGAATTTCGGCTAATAAACAGCTGCTCCTAATTGATTCTGCTCTGGGTCCTTTGCCCTTCCTGTTTTTTTTTTTTTTTATTGATTACCACTTGTATCTAATTTTTTTTTACACCTGTTTTACCTGCAGATATGTTTTTAGTTCTGTTTGCACATCCATCCTTAATAGTATTATCAACAGTGATTAACTTATCACTAGCCACATCAAAAACTATCAAATCACTTCTGCGCAGGTGTGAAAAGTACGTTTGGAAATGAAAATTTCAAATAAGATGAGAAACATCTTATATATATATATATATATATATATATATATATATATATATATATATATATATATATATATATATATATATATATATATATATATATATATATATATACAGAATATAGATTTTGAGCGATCGGGGCCTGAACATATAGGAGAGTGAAAGGCATACTCCAAGAAGCTTCACATGGCCTGGTTCACTCCACTGACAGCACGTCGATGCCGATACACCACGTCGCTCAAATTCACTCTATTCCTTGCATGCCTCTCACCCTCCTGTAAGTTGAGGCCCCGATCGCTCAGAATATTTTTCACTCCATTTTTCCACCTTCAATTTGGTTTCCCGCTTCTCCTTGTTCTTTTCACCACTGACACATGTATCCCCTTTTTCAATCTTTCGTAACTCATTGTCTCCATATGTTCACACCATTTCGACACTCCCTTTTCTGCCCTTTCAACCACACTCTTATATTTCCACACATCTCCATTACCCTTTTATCACTAACTCGATCAAACCACCTCACCCTACATGTTGTCGTCATACATTTCATTTCCAGCACATCCACCCTCCTCCGCACAACCCTATCTATAGCCCATGCCTTGTAATCATATAACATTGTTGGAACAACTATTCCTTCAAATATACCCACTTTTGCTCTCCGGGATAACGTTCTCTCCTTACACACATTCTTCATCGCTCCCAGAACCTTCGCTCCCCCCCCCCCATCCACCCACCACCCCCACCCCACCCACCCACCCACCCTCAGACTCACTTCTGCATCAGTGGTTCCTTTCGCTGCTAAGTCCACTCACAGATACCTAAAACATTTCACTTCATCCAGTTTTTCTCCACTCAAACTTACATCCCAACTCTCAGTGGAATACCTAAATGGACATGACGACAATTATGAGGCTCCTTACAAGGAAGAAGTTGTTGTATTCAGGATGGATTATGACTTGCGCAACAGGGACAAATACTCCCATCTCTTGCAAGAGTGCGTTGGCTAGCACTCCCGCCACCACTGCCACTGCGTTGTCCACAAGTACATCCTCTGAGCTGAAAAGTAAGAACAGGAAGTGATTGGGAGTTAACACTTTGAGTCAACCGATATAGATTTGGTACATAAAACAGGGTGCATGAAGACTTCAGCCTCTGTATGAGATCTCCGCAAAGTTTTATAGCAGCAATGGAAAGATTCCCTTCAATAAATGTTCCTGTGTGCTATCACATGTGTGATGAGTGCAACATCTAGGTTCACACCTCGCCACACCGTAAGCATGTGGCTGCTGTAGATAATTCATGATTCTGAACACTGACAGTCGAAAATTTTGATCGGCCAAGGGGTCAATGATGATCTTGTGAAGACAGGGAAAGCATAGCTACTTCTCCTCGTTGTATAGTAACTGACTGTTATAATTCTTTCTTGTATCTACCCTGATGATGTCACTAATACACGAAAGTGCATTTGGGAAATCCGTATATATATATATATATATATATATATATATATATATATATATATATATATATATATATATATATATATATATATATATATATATATATATATATATATATATGTATATATATATATATATATATATATATATATATATATATATATATATATATATATATATATATATATATATATATATATATATATATACATACATATATATATATATATATATATATATATATATATATATATATATATATATATATATATATATATATATATATATATATATATCTTTTTTCTTCTTTTATACTATTCGCCATTTCCCGCGATAGCGAGGTAGCGTTAAGAACAGAGGACTGGGTCTTTGAGGGAATATCCTCACCTGGCCCTCTTCTCTGTTCCTTCTTTTGGAGAAAAAAAAAAAAAAAAAATATATATATATATATACATAGGTGAAGATTAGTATGGGCTAAGGTGAAGATTAGTATGGGTTTTCAGAAAAGAGGAGTGAATGTTGGGGTGAAGAAGGTGGTGAGAGTAAGTGAGCTTGGGAAGGAGACCTGTGTGGGGAAGTACCAGGAGAGACTGTGTACAGAATGGAAAAAGGTGAGAACAATGGAAGTAAGGGGAGTCGGGGAGGAATGGGATGTATTTAGGGAATCAGTGATGGATTGCGCAAAAGATGCTTGTGGCATGAGAAGAGTGGGAGGTGGGCTGTTTAGAAAGGGTAGTGTGTGGTGGGATGAAGAAGTAAGAGTATTAGTGAAAGAGAAGAGAGAGGCATTTGGACGATTTTTGCAGGGAAAAAATGCAATTGAGTGGGAGAAGTATAAAAGAAAGAGACAGGAGGTCAAGAGAAAGGTGCAAGAGGTGAAAAAAAGGGCAAATGAGAGTTGGGGTGAGAGACTATCAGTAAATTTTAGGGAGAATAAAAAGATGTTCTGGAAGGAGGTAAATAGGGTGCGTAAGACAAGGGAGCAAATGGGAACTTCAGTGAAGGGCGTAAATGGGGAGGTGATAACAAGTAGCGGTGATGTGAGAAGGAGATGGAATGAGTATTTTGAAGGTTTGTTGAATGTGTCTGATGACAGAGTGGCAGATATAGGGTGTTTTGGTCGAGGTGGTGTGCAAAGTGAGAGGGTTAGGGAAAATGATTTGGTAAACAGAGAAGAGGTAGTAAAAGCTTTGCGGAAGATGAAAGCCGGCAAGGCAGCAGGTTTGGATGGTATTGCAGTGGAATTTATTAAGAAAGGGGGTGACTGTATTGTTGACTGGTTGGTAAGGTTATTTAATGTATGTATGACTCATGGTGAGGTGCCTGAGGATTGGCGGAATGCGTGCATAGTGCCATTGTACAAAGGCAAAGGGGATAAGAGTGAGTGCTCAAATTACAGAGGTATAAGTTTGTTGAGTATTCCTGGTAAATTATATGGGAGGGTATTGATTGAGAGGGTGAAGGCATGTACAGAGCATCAGATTGGGGAAGAGCAGTGCGGTTTCAGAAGTGGTAGAGGATGTGTGGATCAGGTGTTTGCTTTGAAGAATGTATGTGAGAAATACTTAGAAAAGCAAATGGATTTGTATGTAGCATTTATGGATCTGGAGAAGGCATATGATAGAGTTGATAGAGATGCTCTGTGGAAGGTATTAAGAATATATGGTGTGGGAGGCAAGTTGTTAGAAGCAGTGAAAAGTTTTTATCGAGGATGTAAGGCATGTGTACGTGTAGGAAGAGAGGAAAGTGATTGGTTCTCAGTGAATGTAGGTTTGCGGCAGGGGTGTGTGATGTCTCCATGGTTGTTTAATTTGTTTATGGATGGGGTTGTAAAGGAGGTAAATGCAAGAGTCCTGGAAAGAGGGGCAAGTATGAAGTCTGTTGGGGATGAGAGAGCTTGGGAAGTGAGTCAATTGTTGTTCGCTGATGATACAGCGCTGGTGGCTGATTCATGTGAGAAACTGCAGAAGCTGGTGACTGAGTTTGGTAAAGTGTGTGGAAGAAGAAAGTTGAGAGTAAATGTGAATAAGAGCAAGGTTATTAGGTACAGTAGGGGTGAGGGTCAAGTCAATTGGGAGGTGAGTTTGAATGGAGAAAAACTGGAGGAAGTGAAGTGTTTTAGATATCTGGGAGTGGATCTGTCAGCGGATGGAACCATGGAAGCGGAAGTGGATCATAGGGTGGGGGAGGGGGCGAAAATTTTGGGAGCCTTGAAAAATGTGTGGAAGTCGAGAACATTATCTCGGAAAGCAAAAATGGGTATGTTTGAGGGAATAGTGGTTCCAACAATGCTGTATGGTTGCGAGGCGTGGGCTATGGATAGAGATGTGCGCAGGAGGATGGATGTGCTGGAAATGAGATGTTTGAGGACAATGTGTGGTGTGAGGTGGTTTGAGCGAGTAAGTAACGTAAGGGTAAGAGAGATGTGTGGAAATAAAAAGAGCGTGGTTGAGAGAGCAGAAGAGGGTGTTTTGAAATGGTTTGGGCACATGGAGAGAATGAGTGAGGAGAGATTGACCAAGAGGATATATGTGTCGGAGGTGGAGGGAACGAGGAGAAGAGGGAGACCAAATTGGAGGTGGAAAGATGGAGTGAAAAAGATTTTGTGTGATCGGGGCCTGAACATGCAGGAGGGTGAAAGGAGGGCAAGAAATAGAGTGAATTGGAGTCATGTGGTATACAGGGATTGACGTGCTGTCAGTGGATTGAAGCAAGGCATGTGAAGCGTCTGGGGTAAACCGTGGAAAGCTGTGTAGGTATGTATATTTGCGTGTGTGGACGTGTGTATGTACATGTGTATGGGGGGGGGGGGGGTGGGCCATTTCTTTCGTCTGTTTCCTTGCGCTACCTCGCAAACGCGGGAGACAGCGACAAAGTATAAAAAAAAAAAAAAAAAAAAAAATATATATATATATATATATATATATATATATATATATATATATATATATTTTTTTTTTTTTCAAACTATTCACCATTTCCCGCATTAGCGAGGTAGCGAAAGAACAGAGGACTGGGCCTTTGAGGGAATATCCTCACCTGGCCCCCTTCTCTGTTCCTTCTTTTGGAAAATTAAAAAAAAATGAGAGGGGAGGATTTATATATATATATATATATATATATATATATATATATATATATATATATTCTTTTTTCTTTCTTTTAAACTATTCGCCATTTCCCGCGTTAGCGAGGTAGCGCTAAGAACAGAGGACTGGGCCTTTTTTGGAATATCCTCAACTGGCCCCCTCTGTTCCTTCTTTTGGAAAAAAAAAAAAAAAAAAAAAAAAAAACGAGAGGGGAGGATTTCCAGCCCCCCGCTCCCTCCCCTTTTAGTCGCCTTCTACGACACGCAGGGAATACGTGGAAAGTATTCTTAATCCCCTATCCCCAGGGAAAATATATATATATATATATATATATATATATATATATATATATATATATATATATATATATATATATATATATATATATATATATATATATATATATATATATATATATATATATATATACATATATATATATATTTTTATATATATATATTTTTTTTTTTTTTGCTTTGTCGCTGTCTCCCGCGTTTGCGAGGTAGCGCAAGGAAACAAACGAAAGAAATGGCCCAACCCACCCCCATACACATGTGTATACATACGTCCACACACGCAAATATACATACCTACACAGCTTTCCATGGTTTACCCCAGACACTTCACATGTCCTGATTCAATCCACTGACAGCACGTCAACCCCGGTATACCACATCGATCCAATTCACTCTATTCCTTGCCCTCCTTTCACCCTCCTGCATGATCAGGCCCCGATCACTCAAAATCTTTTTCACTCCATATTTCCACCTCCAATTTGGTCTCCTACTTCTCCTAGTTCCCTCCACCTCCGACACATACATCCTCTTGGTCAATCTTTCCTCACTCATTCTCTCCATGTGCCCAAACCATTTCAAAACACCCTCTTCTGCTCTCTCAACCACGCTCTTTTCATTTCCACACATCTCTCTTACCCTTACGTTACTTACTCGATCAAACCACCTCACACCACACATTGTCCTCAAACATCTCATTTCCAGCACATCCATCCTCCTGCGCACAACTCTATCCATAGCCCACGCCTCGCAACCATACAACATTGTTGGAACCACTATTCCTTCAAACATACCCATATTTGCTTTCCGAGATAATGTTCTCGACTTCCACACATTCTTCAAGGCTCCCAGGATTTTCGCCCCCTCCCCCACCCTATGATCCACTTCCGCTTCCATGGTTCCATCCGCTGCCAGATCCACTCCCAGATATCTAAAACACTTTACTTCCTCCAGTTTTTCTCCATTCAAACTCACCTCCCAATTGACTTGACCCTCAACCCCACTGTACCTAATAACCTTGCTCTTATTCACATTTACTTTTAACTTTCTTCTTTCACACACATATATTTATGTATTTGAATTGTAAATACACGCTAACGAGCTTTTACTATACATGTTTAACAAGTCAAGAGAACTTTGATGAGCTGCCTGGCTTAGACACTGGGTCTCAGGTTTCATACTGTTTACAAACTTACTTGAAGAAGCAGTGAGCAGCTGATACCACATATGAATCAGTGATGATGCTCCCGCCACAAAACGATTGCAAACCAAAGTTACTGACTTGAACCATCCAGCAATACTCCCCCGGGCTGGCTTCCTCACCCGAGACGATCCTGTTGGGCACTGACACTGTGCTGCGTCCGCAGTCTATGGATGAATAGATGCAGGAGTGAGTGTCAAAGAGAGAGCCGTGAGTCAGGATCCCCATGTCCTTTGGCCTAGCTCATTGCTTCATTGCTCATTTTCACTGCAAGTATGTTGCAATGCACTTGCGGGTTAAATGATACCACACTGAATATTCAAACTTATTGATTATTTCAGATTGACCTGTCATCTCATGATTGAATTAGTGTTGCTTATTTCAGCTTGACTTGTTATCTCATGCAATCATTGATGATAATGAAATTCTAAACTGTTAAACTCACCACAGAAAGGTCTCTCGTCAGGGTCCGGAGCTGGGGTCGTTATGCCTGTGGAGAGTAAAAGTCATGATTCAGATTATACTGTTCTTCTATGGCCACATGTAATGTCTTTTTTGATATGTTGACCTAGTCCATCTTCACTTACAACACTTGCAACACAACATCCACCATTATGTTTACTCCTCCAGTAGAACTCTCATTAGCCAGGTGTACGGACTTTATGCCTATGATCATCACCCCACGCTAGAGAAGTCTTCCTCTGACACATCATCAAAAGGATCTAATCACATGGTGATACATTATTCAACAGAGTATCGGCAGGATAAGACCATCCCAGGCCATCCAGGGACTCCGGCCTCTCTTGGCGTCATTATAACTCGAGGGCAGCTTCTTCCACCGGGCATCTTCGAGTTAGGCGCTGGTACGCAAATCAGAGGAAGGTATTTCGCCTCATGCCCTTTCCTCCTGCATGAGGCAGTTACTCACTCTTTCAGTCTATAATACAGTAGGTACAATAACAACAAGAGACAACTTATATATCACACAACTAAAAGCGCTCTCTGTGGTGGTAAGTTGTCGCTTGCTAACAATTATAAAGTTATCGTTTGACTTAGAATAAGAGCCTCTAATTATGCAAACGTTCATATTTTGTTCATAAGACGTGGAGCCACTTCCTGCTCTTCGTCAAGCCTCTCGCACTATTGGCAGTTCCCTGTCTCGCAGGAGATACAAAAAGCGCACTCCTTTCATTACTGAGAACCAGAACAAACGTTTAGACAGTAGTCTCCTTTATAAAGTTGTGTCTTACCTTAAGAGTTACCAGTGATCTGTGAATTATCAAATCTAACGAATATTTAGCTTGTGGCAAGAACATTTACACATTCTGTAGTGGCTGGATACGCCCAGCACTCCTGCCCAGGGGGTTACACAGCCCTGATCAATCCAAAAGGTGAGGTCAATCATCCATCGAGATGGACGAACCTAAACTGGGAAAGTCTTCGATCGGATGGAAGACGCAAGGGTCACGTCAGATGAGAAAGAGTCAGGGAGGACATACAGTCTTCCCCGCGTACGGTCAAAAGATGTGGTAGCATAAATAGAGCCAGTGTAGTTGATGGAGACACCGCGACTTACTCTGACTGGTACAAGCTGCAGTCCCTGCACTCCAAACAACCAGTTGATAGAGAAGCTTGAAGTGCTGACTTTGCCGAGAAATACAAGAACTTAGTGCTTCGTTCGAGGCTCACTGGAAATACGATTGTCATGATCATAAAGAAGCCAGATGAGGTATCAATGGCCACGCAGTTAGGACATCCGTACAAAACGAAGTATTTCAAAAAAGTGAAGGAAAGAAAGGCGTTTATCAAAACATTTTTCCATCTTATTCATGACTGACTGGATGGAAAATAATGCTCCTATTACCTGCATCACTAACGGTTAATTGGAGGGAGAAAAATCGTCATCACTTTCCACGAGGGACAGTTTCCGGGTGAGCTCCACTTCCCGGCCACAGTGGGATGCTTTACTAGAAGACCAAGTTCCTGTCAACACTGGGGGTGCAGAGACTGGCAGTGTAACTCTACCGGCAAGTGTGGCTCTCACGATGAACACCTTGACTCATCTTTGTGCAAACAGAAAGTTGACCAAGGGAGAGAGGGTCCCCTTCCAAGCCGCAACAATGGGGAAACTCACAACACTAGGTAAGTAGCGCGCCCCATGAGACCAAACTGGGCACCTAGCAACACCAACAGCCGGAATCTTCTTGCCCTGAGAATGGCGACTTAAATCATCCAGGCTACGAAGCCAGTCCAGCTTAGTAAAACGGAAGTTCCCTCTCTCTCTATTGAAGAAATATTACTAGCAGTAAGGTGAAATGTGAACGGTAGCAGAATGTACCTACGGATGAAACGAGTTATTTGGAAAGAGAAATAGATCGCCTGTTCCAAAACACTCAGGATTGACTTCAAGAACAAATGAGGCTTCAAGAGCGAGAGGATGTAAGCGAAGCTAGGTGACAAAACCTATAAAAGAACGATAAACAAGGTCTAGATAGAGGAGCTAGTTGGAAATTTGGAGAGACAATGTCATGACTTTATGGCTGCACTGGAGTCTATAGGCATCTATGTGCTTCCGGGAATGATGGACACCCATGAAATACGTAATGAGATGGTGCCACAGTACTCTAAGTGTCCAGGTAATAACTATTTTAGCGGTCTTCCACAAGGAGTCTCTAAGAGTGAATCGAGATGACACTTTGGACAATACTGATATATAATTGAGTTTTACAGGTAATTACGTCGAACATTAAAGGATTAGAAAAACAATGATATTTTGATTCCTCATTATGCTAAACACAACAATATCTATGAATAATGCATATGGAGGAAGCCGTGCGTGTTGATTGTAATATACAGGATTAGAGATATATCATAATCTATGCAGAAAGAAGGAAGAACCAGCGAGATGTAGTGACCCATCTCAAGGACAACAATGAAGTGCTAAGACATAAGACGTGTATCTGGAGAAGAGGTTGAAAGTTTAAGCCTGCGGGTGATAATGATAATAGTGTAGTGGAGATGCTATATAACTGCTAGGGCCTCACGCTCAGGGAGAGGGTTGCTGCAGCCACAGGCTCAGAGGGAACACGATCAGACGGTGGACTACTGGGGGCCACACGCTCTGGGAGCCCGAAACACATCCGAGGAGAGTGTCGCCTGTGCCACAAACAAGTGTCACTTGCCAGGGTTGTAGTATTAAGAATCTACGGCGGGAGAATTTCCAAGATAATTCCTAGTGCTAAAAGTTCTGAGGAAAGGTCTTCCGACCACGACTATCTGCGAAATCTATCTCACACCTGATACTTCTTCTTCAAGTCCTCATGTAGTCTGCTGTTGCAGCTTTGGCAGCTGCAAACGCCCGTAGATCATGTGACAGATAGTTATCAATAAGTGACTATTATGGACTTTCTTTTTCTTTGATGTATCGGTGATCCACTTGCTGCTTTATATTGATGCTGAGTACTGGCTAGCGGTGATGGCCTACTGCATTTTCAGTGATATTATGCTTGACGCAATAGACCTACACACGTGAGCAGTGAAAGTATGCAGTGATCTTTTCTTCTCAGTACAAGTCTAGTACAAGGTATGAGGCCTTGGTGGGCTCGTTACGGCTGTACACATGGATTGCACGCTCCTGGACAATCTGGAACCGAGTTACAAGTTGTACTTAAGGTTGTCATATTTGCGAACATCAGCGTTTCATGTAAGACTTCAAGGAGACCAGTAAGATCCAGATCCGAAGTTCGACTGTCGAACAGCACGTGAAGCGAGCACTTCGGACATTTCAGCCAACCAGCCATCGATATGGCAAAGATTCCCAAGACTTAAGACACATTACTGTATGCTAACAAGTACAGAATACACTTCATGTACAGTCAGGAGATAATACTGTATGATAACAGGTATAGCATACGCTTAAGGTATGGTAAGGAGACATCACTGTATGATAACAATTATAATGTGTACCTAAGGTATAGTAGGGAGATCTTACTGTATGATAACAGGCATAGTATTCACTCAAGGTATGGTATGGAGACATTGATGTATGATGACAGGCATAGTATTCTCTTATGTGAGTCCTCAATACGCACACATTACCTGGCTCCACAGTCACTTTACAGACGAATCCTTGTGAACATTCCTCACTCTTCAGTTCGCGCCGTCTGTAACGTACCGTCAGCACGTTAGATTGAGTTTTGTGCCCCATCATATTGTTGGTACACAGCTTCTTCCTGTGGGGATGAAGACATTCAAAGAACTCAGATAACGTTCTTGCAGAACTAATATCAATGAAATGAAAATTCATGACACAGCTTTCCTATATCTTCACTGTCGAAACTATACTATGAAACCCACAGTGATACAGGAATATCTTATACTAAGACAGGTTTGTATTTGTATTTATTGATATTGAGAATGTATGAGAAAGGCAAACATTCGAGGGCGAATGCATCGCCCTCCCTCCACGTATTCAAATGAATACAAAGAATATCAAACAGCAAACACCTCTTAACCTTCTCTTTCTGAGCTAAAAAGATTTACGCCTTGTTCGCTCTCAGCGGATTTGGCAGTTCGTCTCAGTACACTCTCCTTTCTATCTATGTCCTTCTCAGGTAGGGTGACCATACTAAACACAATATTCAAGCTGCAGAGGAATCATTTATGTAAAGAGTGAGGAAGATTTCCCTTCACTTAAATTTGATAGCGTTAGTTACAAAATCAAAGAACTTTGTTCGCCCTTTCAATTGCTTCTGTGCACGAGAGATTATCACACACGTTTTTTTTTTCTTATTTAGCTTTTGTATGTTCAAAAGAATTCGTAATATAGCTTGCCTTTTCGTTCTTACTACAGATATGTAAAATTTTGCAGCTATCAATGCTGAATTCATTTGCCACCTGTGAATCCAGTCCATCAGTTTGTCTATATCACTTGAAGCTGCAGACGTTCCTTTGCTGTTGTAGATTGATTTCGCAGCCTAGTGTCGTCTGTGATATCTTACAATGCGGCCCATTATCAATATCATTTATGTCTATGAGGAAGAACAGGCCCTAAGACTGATCCCTCTGGCACACCACTTATTTTGTCTAAACTTTCTGAGGCTTGGCTATCCAATCAACATCGTAGTTACTCTCCTATTGAACTCACCCCTTCCTTATGAAATTCAACTGCAATACGCAACGCTATCCACTCAAGCCGTTTGCCGTATTATATCTTACGCACACAAGGATTTCGCCATTTCTTTTCTTCTCATCAAACCACTCGCCGTGACTCTCGCTTCGTATAATTGCTCAACCCACACAACTTACATCTGCCACCCAATCTTCAAACACGTTTAGCATTCCTTCAAAGGACTCACTCCTTACCTTCTTCACCACTTCCCATTTGCCCCTTTCATCAACGTTCTCATTTGTTCTCATACATTTTCCCACGCTGTTGATCTTCCAAAACATGTTCTTATTCTCCCTGAGGTTTACTGATATCCACGCATTCTACCTCTCATTTACCCTCTTTTACAGCCTCTTTCTTAACACTTCGTTTTACTATATCTTAAGCACATTTGTTCACTCTTCTCATGTCAGTCACTCAAAATATTTGGTACAAGCAAATCCCTCAAGTACACAGTACTTTAAAAATTGGATGAATCAAGGTTTGCAGCACTGAGTATTCATTGGGTATCTGTGGTGTTCCAGCAGCCAACTTCTACCACACTCCCAAGAACTGGCAAAATCAGACCTAAATCCAGATGATTCTCGCTCAGGAAGAATGCACACTTTACTTCCTCTCCTTACTTGTAAACAATAGGCCTGCTAGACTATAAATCCTCTTAAAATCTTAAGTTTCAGCATATATGTGTATGTGTGTGTGTGTGTGTGTGTGTGTGTGTGTGTGTGTGTGTGTGACAGGTGCGATATAGAAAAGAGTGACTGACTACCTGAGAAGAATCCATGGTGCTACAGGGAAACACTGTCAATAGTTTTGCATTCTTTACACTGAGAACATACATTCACATTTTTGCTTCACATCAAGATACCTCAGATGACTGGGTATAGAGGGGCAAACACGGCAAAAGATATAATGGACTAACTTGATCTTGTCCGCCGGATCCTCTCCCAGGATGATGAACTCCCTCTTGCAGCCGCTCTCGCTCAGACGGATGTGAGGGCAGGTGAAGCTTATGACGTATCCCTCAGGGGCCTGGCCAGGGAACACTAGTCATCATCACCACTTACATGAATCATGAGCAGGAATCTCTCATATACATGTAATTTTTTCCACACTTGATCGTCTTTTCTCGCGTCAGTGAGGTAGCGTCCGCTGTCATATATATATATATATATATATATATATATATATATATATATATATATATATATATATATATATATATTATCCCTGGGGTTAGGGGATGAAGAATACTTCCCACGTATTCCCCGCGTGTCGTAGAAGGCGACTAAAAGGGGAGGGAGCGGGGGGCTGGAAATCCTCCCCTCTCGGTTTTTTTTTTTTAATTTTCCAAAAGAAGGAACAGAGAATTGGGCCAGGTGAGGGTATTCCCTCAAAGGCCCAGTCCTCTGTTCTTAACGCTACCTCGCTAATGCGGGAAATGGCGAATAGTTTGAAAGAAAGATATATATATATATATATATATATATATATATATATATATATATATATATATATATATATATATATATATATATGACCTTTGTTGTCTTTTCTTAGCGCTACCTCGCGTACATGCGGGGGGAGGGGGTTGTCATTTCATGTGTGGCGGGGTGGCGACGGGAATGAATAAGGGCAGACAATATGAATTATATACAAGTGTATATATGTATATGTCTGTGTGTGCATATATATGTATACGTTGAGATGTATAGGTATGTATATGTGCGTGTGTGGACGTGTATGTATATACATGTGTATGTGGGTGGGTTGGGCCATTCTTTCGTCTGTTTCCTTGCGCTACCTCGCTAACGCGGGAGACAGCGACAAAGTATAATGAATAAATAAATAAACAGATAAATAAATGAATATATATTTATATATATATATATATATATATATATATATATATATATATATATATATATATATATATATATATATATATATATATATATATATATATATATATATATATATATATCTATTTATTTATTCATTTATTATACTTAACCGCCGTCTTCCGCGTTAGCAAGGTAGCACAAGGAAACAGACGAAAGAATGGCCCAACCCACCCACATACACATGTATATACATAAACGCCCTCACAGCACATATACATATACATTTCACCGTACACATAAATATACATACACAGACAATACACACCCCGCCACACACGAAATAGCATCTCCCCCTCCCCCTCCAGCAAAGTAGCTCCAGGAACAGACAAAAAGGCCACATTCGTTCACACTTGGTCTCTAGCTGTCATGTGTAATGCACCGAAACCACAGCTCCCTTTACACATTTAGGCCCCATAGACCTTTCCATAGTTTATCCCAGACGCTTCACATGGACTTGTTCAATCAATTGAGAGCACGTCAACTCCGGTATACCACATCGTTCTAATTCACTCTATTCCTTGCACGCCTTTCACCCTCTTGTTCGTTCAGGCCCCGATCGATCGAAATCTTTTTCACTCCATCCTTCCATCTCCAATTTGGTCTCCCACTTCTCCTCGTTCCCTCCACCTCTATCACATATATCCTCTTTGTCAATCTTTCCTCAATCACTCTCTCCATGTGTCTAAACCACTTCAACGCATCCTCTTCTGCTCTCTCAACTACACTTTTTTCATTACCACACATCTCTCTTACCCTTTCATTACTTACTCGATCAAACCGCCTCACACCTCATATTGTCCTCAAACATTTCATAACCAATACATCCTCCCTCCTCCGCAACCCTATCTATAGCCCATGCCTCGCAACCATATAACATTGTTGGAAACACTATTCCCTCAAACATACCCATTTTGCTCTCCGAGATAACGGTCTCACCTTCCACACATTGTTCAACGCTCCCAGAACCTTCGCCCCCTCCCCCACCCTGTGACTCACTTCCGCTTCCATGCTTCCATCGGCTGCTAAGTCCACTCCCAGATATCTAAAACACTTCACTTCCTGTGGTTTTTCTCCATTTAAACTTACCTCCCAGTTAACTTGTCCCCCATCCCTACTGAACCTAATAACCATGCTCTTATTCACATTCACTCTCAGCTTTCTTCTTTCACACACTTTAACACACTCAGTCGCCAAATTCTGCATTTTCTCTCCTAAATTAGCCACCAGCGCTGCATCATCAGTGAACAACAAGTGACTCACTTACCAAGCCCTATCATCCACAACAGAATGCATAGTTGCCTCTCTCTCCAAAACTCTTGCATTCACCTCCCTAACCAACCCGTCCATAAACAAATTAAACAACCATGGAGACATCACGCACCTCTGCCCTAAACCGACATTTACTGGGAACCAATCACTTTCCCCTCTTCCCCTCTTCCTTACATCCTTGGTAAAAACTTTTCACTTTATTCTAGCAACTTACCTCCTACACCATATACTCTTGAAACCCTCCACAAGGCATCTCTATCCACTCTATCATATTCCCTCTCCAGCTCCATAAATGCTACGTACAAGTCCATCTGTTTTTCTAAGTATTTCTCACATACATTTTTCAAAGCAAACACTTGATCCACACATCCTCTACCACTTCTGAGACCACACTGTTCTTCCCCCAATCTGATGCTCTGTACATGCCTTTACCCTTTCAATCAATACCCTCCCATATAATTACCCAGTAATACTCAACAAACTTATGCCTCTGTAGTTTGAACATTCACCTTTATCCCCCTTGCCTTTGTACAATGGCACTACGCATGCATTCCGCCAATCCTCAGGCACCTCACCATGATCCATATATATATATATATATATATATATATATATATATATATATATATATATATATATATATATATATATATATCATACAAACCTTCAACAGCCAGGATCGAACCCCAATGTGGAAATGAATATTCGAATACTATGAAATGGAATACCCTTCGTCCCACGTTGGTGAGCAACAGGGTCTCCACTGGTCATTTCCCATGGGCTCACACAACCAGCAGATAGCAAATGCTTGTGATGAGCGTGACCAAACACTTAAGCCTGTGATGAACATGATGAAACACTTAAGCTTGTGATGATCGTGATGAAACACTTAAGCTTGTGATGATCGTGATGGAACACTAAAGCGTGTGATGAGCGTGATGGGACACTTAAGCGTGTGATGATCGTGATGAAACACTTAAGCTTGTGATGATCGTGATGAAACACTTAAGCTTGTGATGATCGTGATGAAACACTTAAGCTTGTGATGATCGTGATGGAACACTTAAGCTTGTGATGATCGTGATGAAACACTTAAGCTTGTGATGATCGTGATGAAACACTTAAGCTTGTGATGATCGTGATGAAACACTTAAGCTTGTGATGATCGTGATGAAACACTTAAGCGTGTGATGAGCGTGATGAAACAGTTTAGTTGGTGGTGACAGTGACTGAGGAGGAAATATATCCTTAACACGCTGGGAAGAATAAAAACTTACAATGAACTTTGTGAAGCATTGAGCGTCCCATCTTTTGTTGTCTGAAGCGAAGACCATCATCTCCCCTGCGCCCAGCGTGACCTCATGGCACGTGTCTGCAAGGTTACCATCAAACCATCTCGGTCAGATACGTCATTCTATTGACCGACAGGCTGTAAAATGAGCTGGACGTGTTTATAAGAAATATGATCGATTAGATCAGGGAATTTCCGAGCATAGAAGAAAAGGGTGGAGTGATCAGCCTAGTCGGGGAATTGCCATGCACAGAGGCAAGAGCGAAACATCCTAACTGGTGAAAAAACACGAGAACTGTTCATATTCTAGAGCGACAGATGTAAGTGTACCAGATGTGCAGTCCTGAACATTCTTACACCTACGCTGAAATTCAGAACTTATGATTCTTCAAGATGCACCCTCTTAAGTTACGTTACAATGAAGAAAGGAATATCATGCAGAGTTAAGAGATTAGGGAAGTTATAAACTTAGACTCCAGAAGGAGCTTTTTGTGTAAATAAACTGCTGAGCTCAGGAGCTGGTTGGGATGAGTTTACGACTTTATGAGTAAACTGGCTGGGTTTGAGAGCTGGTTGAATTTGGGGAGCTGGTCGAATTAGAGCTGGCTGAATTCTAGAGCAGAGCTGACAGAACTGTAGAGCAGAGTGGACAAAGATGCTGGCTTCGTGTGGGATCTGTCTAATTTAGGGTGCTGGCGTCAGTGACTGCAGGACTTAGGTAGACTAAGCAGCAGATTATGTCAGGGAACTGGGTGAGCCGAATATAGTAAGCTGACTTTGGGCTCTAAGGATAGAGTATGCATAAGATAGGAAACTGGTGCAGTGAATCAACTTAGTAAACAATGAATGTTAGATTATTGGGTCATTTGGCTGATCTTTATTCAGAATGACAATTTATGTAACTGGCTCAGTTTACTGGCAGCTTCACATGCCCTGGTTCAATCCATTGACAGCACGTCGACCCGGTATACCACATCGTTCCAATTCACTCTATTCCTTGCACGCCTTTCACCCTCCTGCATGTTCATGCTCCGATCACTCAAAATCTTTTTGACTCCATCCTTCCACCTCCGATTTGGTCTCCCACTTCTTCTCGTTCCCTCCACCTCTGACACATATATCCTCTTTGTCAATCTTTCCTCACTCATTCTCTCCATGTGACCAAACCATTTCAGTACACCCTCTTCTGCTCTCTCCAACAGCCAGGATCAAACTCGGGACTCCTGCGTAGGAGGCGTATATACACATATACATACACAGACATATGCATATATACACATGCACATATTCATACTTGCTGCCTTCATCCATTCTCGTCGTCACCCCACCACATATGAAATACCATACCCCACCCCCTCCAGCGAGGTAGCGCCAGGAAAAGACAAAAAAGGCCACATTTGTTCACAGTCTCTAGCTGTCATTTGTAATGCACCAAAACCACAGCTCCCTTTCCACATCCAGGCCCCACAGACCTTTCCATGGTTTATATAATATTCTTTTCCAATCCTCGTTATGAATGTTCTGTCATGATATATGGGCTAAAACTCACCTTGTTTAGGAAATGAAATAAGCCTTGTAGTCCTCGGCATGGTGGATTGGCTCGCTCTCTTTTGCTTCTTGTGTTCTGGAATCAGAAAGAACTGTCTATGAAACACTACAGCTCACTGTCTCTCATAAAACAACCCCACCGCAGTACCAAAGATACGGCAGTCACCTTCCTTCTTCACAACTCAAGGAACTGTGTTCCTAATCTTTGTTGCTGGGTCAACACAGATCAGGAACCTTTCTCTGTGTCTTGTGTTAGATGATTGATGTATGTTTACTTACAATCACAGTTATACAAAATTTCCAAGTGTCTTTTTATTGATCTAGCTATGTTCACGAAAGCTTTCTGGCTCTAGAAGTAACCCTGCCTCTCCACCATAAACAAACATTGCCTACTTTCTCGCTATTTCATCGCACTTGAAATATATCCAGTAGCGAAATATGGGAAGCAGCTCCCTCGGCTTTCAGCTACTAGTTCGATATAATGGTCAAGGACACATCTCTCCCCTATCCTGAGATCAGTCATTCGTCTGGAGTTTATGAAATAGGTTTTAGAATGACATGTAATCTTATCCCATGATGGCGGACTTACATACAGACGGATGAATCCGAAAATCTAATTGTAGAACCGGACTTTCGTAGCACAAATGAACTACCTGCTTATGGGTAAGAAGATCTGACTATTATGTGGTTTTCTTTCGTATCATAACATTCTTGGGCCATCATCATAACAATTATATTACACTATAGACTGACGAGAGATTTGCCCTTTATTACTACCCAGGCTTTCTAAATTCTCCTACGGGACATCTTTGTCTCGAGCAGTAGCTCAGGCAGCGTTCAGAAAGGCATATGGAAGAGGTTTCGTCTTAACTCTCAAAAGTTTCTTAATACACCTGTGCTGGATGTGGGACTAACCCTCACACATCTGCACGCCTGACACTGGTGGGTTTCCAGATGATTCCTTCTCTCCTGGTGCAGAGTCCTAATTAGTTCTAGCTACAGAAAGTTTTGCATTTATACGATAAAGACACTTTCCCGTGAATGTCTCTTGTACGGAACTCCACTCAGTTGTTTACTTTGCGGTGCTGGTAACCTGAAGGCCATACCACTGACCTCCTCTGACGCCGATGTAGCAGTGAAATCCTCCTGAGCAGGATCCATCATAACTAGTTTTCCTGGTGTAGATGATCAGCAACTCTGATGAACCCAGGAACCTCTCTTTGAAGTTAGATTCACAGAGCTTCGTTCTGGAAGAGAAGATGTGTAGAACAAAAGAAGATGTATCCTAAAGGAGATTGTTGGTCCACCTAGGCTCCTATGAGGTGGCTTTCTTTGGCTGGAAGACTAGGATTCCATGCCACAAGTGGTCATCACTGACATGTAAACTTCAGAAGCATAACATATGAAATGTGTCCTTACTTTGCTCTCGTTGATCGGTCCTTTATTTTGAAGTTTTCGTATTTGCATCCATTTGGGTTCAGGTTGAAGTTAAGACAATCAAGGAAGAGGTTGGCATGTGTCTCAGCTGGGGCCTGCAAGGTTAATACATGACCGGAGAGATATCTTCAACTACTTCCGAACATCTGAAAACTTGTGCACGTTATTCCAGTCTTAAAATCCTCTAAACCACCTAACTTTCTCTCTTCCTACCACCTTATAGCACTTCTATCCTCAGTATCCAAACTCTGTAAAGAAAAAATGTGATCCCCAGCAGAACTGAACAAAATATCCCCATTTTAACCCCAAACAGCATGGCCTCAGACTCAAAAACTCTACCCCAACACTAAACGCTGAGCTCACAACATGTCCTGGACGGATTCAACTAGCATCAATCCCGTTCTGCGAGTACTGGTTCCAACTGACATCAACAAAGCATTTAACACTGTCCCCAAAACGTCCTGACACAAAATATACTTGACATCAACACCATTCTCCACAACAATGAAGGAAAGTGGTTGGCCAATTTCATAGCTGGCCGACGTGCTATAATCACTCGCGATGGCTTCACCTCTGAAACACGAGATTGCATGAGCCATAGGCAGAGAAACATGTTTAAGGTTAGCATATACAGAAAACCCATCAATGTTTGTTCATTGTTCATTATTACTCAGCCCAACAAGACAAAGTTAAATCACCATCATTCCAGTTAATGTTCCGTTGGGCATTACGTATATGCAGTCAGAAATTTAATGATGATGAGTTTGAGATGATATATGCCATTGGATCCAAGATAAGGTATCCAACATTTGCCATTGGAAAATCCCTTAAGTTGGCAATTGATTTACAATTAAACCCAAACCTCCCCTTGATACCAAGAATCTTTCTGTTTTCTCTTTTAATGATAATTTTACATTACTTTCCAGGTTATTTAAATCCTTCAATGTAAATATAACCTTCAGCAATGAAAATACTATAAAGAATATCTTAATCAAAAACTCACCAGAAAATGTATTATCTTTTAGGTTGGGCAGACTGGTAGGGATCTTTGAGTTAGACTTAAGCAACATGAATTTAGTATAAGAAGAGGACATGAATCGAATGCTTTATCTAATCATGTTAAAAATCATGACCATTGAATCGACTGGAGTAATGCCATTTCTGTTATTAACTATAACTCGTTTACCACGAGGCATATCAGTGGATCTTATGTTATCAAATATACTAAGAATTGTAACATTGATATTAATGAAGGTCTGTACAATTTGAATAGATTTGTTGTGGGTAAAATGAATAAAAAGTTCCCTTTCTTGTCAATATAATAAAAATTCTATGACAAGCATGTTGCCAGATCCGAACACACCAACCCGAACACTACTGCCCAGTAACGCTTGTTTACCACTGGCGTCTTAGCTACGATTCTTCCTTGCCTATCAACTGACTTTTCTGAGTCTTCTATCTCTTAACGTGTTTCTTTTTCGTGTTTTTTGCTAATAAATAAATCATATATATATATATATATATATATATATATATATATATATATATACATATATATATATATATATATATATATATATATATATATATATATATATATATATATATATATATATATATATGGAATCGCACTTCATTAGTTCATACAGTTTTTCTATACATGTGGCACGACATGTTTCTTGGAGACAATCCACCTCATTACGTGCCAGTACTAACAAATTTATTTATAACCCAACATCACACTTGAGTCCCGCCGCCCAACAACAATCTGTACAAACCAAGCAATGTCAGCTTTGTCTGACAGTAAACGTTGTAATGGAGAGTGATCATGGCGGGGTCACTTGGAGGGAGTTGACTGGGGAACTGGGTGTGCCCTGAACAACTTTTTTGTTTCGGGTTTTGTCAATTCTCTCATAATGATTTCGTTAAAGCTAGGATGGGCTTTTAAATTGGCTTGGGACAAATTAAAGTTCTTAAAATTAGCAGTTAAGACAGATTCATTGACGTTGCTTGTGGCATAATCAGCATGTTACATAAAATTGTATGAACTCTTATTGAAGTGCGATTTCACCTTCATACTATCATCACGGACTAGCGTGATCATCATATCCATACCTCTCTCTCTCTCTCTCTCTCTCTCTCTCTCTCTCTCTCTCTCTCTCTCTCTCTCTCTCTCGAGGAGTATATGAACATAACCCTCTTTACGACAGCGGAAAATTCTTGAAAGGACATGACAAAAAATTGATAGAACACCAGCCGAAGCCTCTCTGTCCTCCAAACGCATGGGATGTTAAAGTTATTTGAAGCAAATTCATATCTAGATCTATATCACGTTTATATGTATCTTGACGTTCATATTCAGACATTTTTTCAGAAAGAAAAATTGATATACCTTGACGGTGATTTTGCACTTCCTTAAAGCACCCTGGTATGTGCCTGTGCCGAAGAAGACCACGTCGTCCTTGGTTTGTAACTGAATCGTTGATCCGCAAAGGCTGGACACATCTGGAAAAACAGGATAGATAGATAGATAGATAGATAGATAGATAGATAGATAGAGAGAGAGAGAGAGAGAGAGAGAGAGAGAGAGAGAGAGAGAGAGAGAGAGAGAGAGAGAGAGAGAGAGAGAGATGAACACATTTTTTTCCCCAGAAGCGAGTCTTAATGGAAGTGCTTTGAAATGTTATCTTAATCTCTTCCATATAATCTGTCCTTAAATTCAAACAAAGTTTGAAAATACATTTAATGACGCCCTTTTATTTTTGCGTAATGAACTGAGACGCCCTTTGGCTGTGTTCGGGTGCTTGTGTCTCGTGTGTGTGTGTGTGTGTGTGTGTGTGTGTGTGTGTGTGTGTGTGTGTGCTAATGTCCGCATGTGGCGTTGAGGTCAGGTCGGGCTCGTCTGATTCTCTCTGACCTTCGTAACCCAGGACCGGGTTGGTCAGTGACTCGTTTTCCTGTCCTGAAACGGTGCTAGGTCTACTTTCAATTGGCGGGCCATTAAAGAGCTATATGGCGATGGTCATGTTTGTCTGGATGTTGATGACTTGACATGCTTGAATTAGATCACATCTCAACCTTCTCCATAAAAAGCTAAATAGATTCAGTGGCTACAGTTTACGTCACAACTCACCAAAGACCCCTTGACTGTAGGAGAAGCTGACACCGTGTACACTTCCTCCTGAAGAAGGCGATAGCCTCACTTTCTTAGATTTCATATCCCTGGCTGTTCGGGATATCATATCCTGCTCGTCCATACTTTTAACGTCCGTGTCCTCAGAAGCCGTTAACTTGTCAGCTCCATCTTCGAGATCAGATATACTGAAGTCAACATTGTCCGCGACAGACTGTGCCTCGTCTTCATCAAATTTCGCAGACTTAGACAATAGAAGAGAACTCTCCTGCTTCTCTCGGTAAGCCTGGGGAAGATAACCGTTAGAGTTTGTAGATTCAAGACACTGCAAATGAACGCTGAAGGAAGCATCAAGGAAGATCCATGAAAACTACGCAGGGTCTTCACCCTAATGAAACATATCTGACGTGTTTCGTCACCTTACTGCTCCATGTCTACCCTGTTCCTTCAGCCTAATGCATCATGTCTACCCTCCTTCATCAGCTTTCTGTTCCATGTCTACCCTACACCATGACCCTACTGCTCCATGTTTACCTTGTTTCGCCACCCTACTGCTCCGTATCTACCCAGTTTCATCACCCTACTGATTTTGTCGTCACCCTACTGCTCCATGTCTACTCCGCTTCATTACCTTACTGCTTTATGACTCTTCTGTTTCGTCACCCTCCTGGTATACATCTATCCTATTTCGTCACCCCTAGCATTCTATATCTACCTTGTTTCGTCACCCTACTGGTCCATATCTATCCTGTTTCGTCACCCTACTGATCCATGCCTACCCTTTCTCCTCACCTTACTGCTCCATATCTACACTGATATTTTCACTTTAATGTTTCATATCTACCCTTTTCCTATTTCTAATCACACTATTGCTCATATTTACGTTGCTTCGCCACCCTATTGCTCCATATCCACTTAAATTACTGTATTATGTCTACCCTGGTGAATCACCTTACTATTCCATATCTACCCGTACTTCTCCATATCCCTTTTCGTCACCCTACATATCTACCCAGATCCGTCACACTACTACTCCATGTCTATAGCGTTTCAACACCCCACTGCTCCATATCTATCCGCGTTTAAGACACATTTACCCTGCATCGTCACCTTAATGCGCCCCATCTATTCTCTTTCATCTTAGTCATCACCCGGATCCATCAAAGATACCGCATTTCATCATCCTGATTCATCACACCCTGTGAGCACCCTGATAATCCACCTCATCTGCAATCGGCCGAAAACCACGTTAACCAACCCTGTCTCATCACCCTGATGCACCAGATCTCAGTGTGTGCCTCCGCATCCACCATACACATCTTATGTCGACCACCCTCTTGATTCACGCCTCTGCTGTAATCATCTGAGTTCCTTCTAACCTCCCCGTGTTATTTGATGGAACATTTGCTTACCTTGACAGCTTCCGGGGGTAATGTGCAGACGAAAAGGCGCGAGGTTTCAGCCATCGCTTGAAAGCGGCTAATCGAAGAGTTCCCCAGAAGGGATGAGTCGCAGGGCTCCATCGTAGTCGTAGGTGACGGTGGAGTTCCGTCTGTTTGGCTGTTGACATCAGAGAAAATGTTACCATTCCATACGAGAGTTTTACTTTGGTCATCTCGTTACTTGCAATAGATCTTCGGGGCACTCACTACCACCTCAAAATGTAACCCCATCTACAGACTCTATCTGGGAAAGTAAATGAGCATTCTCAACATGTTTCAATATATATATATATATATATATATATATATATATATATATATATATATATATATATATATATATATATATATATATATATATATATATATATATATATGATGAGGATATTCAGTGTGTGTATGGTTCATTGTAAAGTGCCTGAGGATTAGCGGAATGCATGCATAGTGCCATTGTACAAAGGCAACTGGGATAAAGGTGTGTTCAAATCACAGAGGTATAAGTTTGTTGAGTATTCGTTGGAAATTGTATGGGGGGGGGGAGGTATTGATTGAGAGGGTGAAGGCATGTACAGAGCATCAGATTGGGGAAGAGCAGTGTGATTTCAGAAGTGGTAGAGGATGTGTGGATCAGGTGTTTGCTTTGAAGAATATATGTGAGAAATACTTAGAAAAACAAATGGATTTGTATGTAGCATTGATGGATCTGGAGAAGGCATATGATAGAGTTGATAGAGATGCTCTTTGAAAGGTATTAAGAGTATATGGTGTAGGAGACAAGTTGCTGGAAGCAGTGAAAGTTTTTATCGAGCATGTAAGGCAGTGTACGAGTTGGAAAAAAGGAAAGTGATTGGTTCCCAGTGCATGTCGGTTTGCGGCAGGGGTGCGTGATATCTCCATGATTGTTTAATTTGTTTATGGATGGAGTTGTTAGGGAGGTGAATGCAAGAGTTTTGTAGAGAGGGGCAAGTATGCAGTCTGTTGTGGATGAGAGGGCTTTGGAAGAGAGTCAGCCGTTGTTCGCTGATGATACAGCGCTGGTGGCTGATTCGTGTGAGAAACTGCAGAAGCTGGTGACTGAATTTGGTAAAGTGTGTGAAAGAAGAAAGCTGAGAGTAAATGTGAATATTAGCAAGGTTATTAGGTACAGTAAGGCTGAGGGACAAGTCAATTGAGAGGTAAGTTTGAATGGAGAAAAACTGGAGGAAGTGAGGTGTTTTAGATATGTGGAAGTGGATTTGGCAGCGGATGGAACCATGGAAGCGGAAGTGCGTCACAGGGTGAGGGAGGGTGCAAATGTTCTGGGAGCGTAGAAGAATGTGCGGAAGGCGAGAACATTATCTCGGAAAGCGAAAATGGGTGTATTTGAAGGAATAGTGGTTCCAACAATGTTATATAGTTACGAGGCGTGGGCTATAGAGAGGGTTGTTCGGAGGAGGGTGGATGTATTGGGAATGAGATGCTTGAGGACAATATGTGGTGTGAGGTGGTTCGATCGAGTAAGTAATAATAGGGTGAGAGAGATGTGTGGTAATAAAAATAGTGTGGTTGAGAGAGCAGAAGAGGGTGTGTTGAAGTGGTTTGGTCACATGGAGAGAATGAGTGAGGAAAGATTGACCAAGAGGGTATATGTGTCAGAGTTAGAGGGAAGAAGGAGAAGCAGGAGACCAAATTGTCGGTGGAGGGATGGAGTAAACACGATTCTGAGCGATCGGGGCCTGAACATGCAGGAGGGTGAAAGGCGTGTAGGGAATAGGGTGAATTGTAACGATGTGGTATACTGGGGTCAATGGACAAAACCAGGGCATGTGAAGCGTCTGAGGTAAACCATGGAAAGCTCTGTGGGGCCTGGATGTGGAAAGGGAGTTGTGGTTTCGTTGCATTACACATGACAGTTAGACATTGAATGTGAGCGAATGTGACCTTTTTTCGTCTTTTCCTGGCGCTCTCTCGCTGTATGGGTGTGGGGAGGGGCTATTTCCTGTGTGGTGAGGTAGCGAGAGGAATGGATGAAGGCAGCAAGGATGAATATATACATGTGTATATGTGTAAATGTCTGTGTATGTATATGTATGTATACGTTGATATGTATATGTATGTATATGTGCGTGTATGGACGTTTATGTACATATATTTGTATATGAGTAGTTGGGCCATTCTTTGTCTGTTTCCTTGCGCTACCTCGCTTACGCGGGAAACAGCGGTAAAGTATAATATATATATATATATATATATATATATATATATATATATATATATATATATATATATATATATATATATATATATATATATATATATATATATATATATATATATATATATATTTCTGAATCTACGGGTAAAATGAAACACGATAAGTTCCCAAGTGCACTTTCGTGTGATAATCACATCATCAGGGGAGACACAAGAGAGAAATATAACAGTCAGTTGATATACAACGAAGAGACGTAGCTAGGTCCCATTTGGTAAACATGCGATTGTCCAAGTTTATTGATGATGAGTTTGAGGAGATATATTCTATTGGATCCAAGTTAAAGTATCCTAGATCTTTCATAAATAAATCCCTTAAGTTGGCAAAGAAATCATTTTAGAGTTAAACCCAAACCTCCCTTTGACACCAAGAACCTTTCAGTTATCCCTTTTGATAGTAATCTTACTTCACTTGCCATGTTGCTTAAATCTTTTGATGAAGAGTTTGCCTTCAGCAACAATGATACTATAAAGAACATTTTAATTAGGAACTCACGAGAACGTTCTGCTGGATGCATCTATAAAGTGCCATGTAGAAATTGTGATAAGTTTTATGTTGGACAGACTGGTAAGGCTTTTGCTGTTAGACTTAAGCAACAAAAATATAGTATAAGAGCAGGACAAGAATCAAATGTCTTGTTTAATTACGTTAAAAACTACGATACTTGTATTGACTGGAGTAATGCCATCTCTGTTATTAGCTCTAACTCCAGTACCACGAGAAATATCATTGAATCTTCTATTGTGAAATACACAAAGAATTGTAACCTTAATATTAGTGAAGGTCTATACAAATTGGATAGCTTTATTATTGATAAAATTTGTAAACAGTTTCCCTTCTTATTCACATAAGTTTATGATACGCTCGTTGTCAGGTCTTGGACGCACCCGACCTCCATCGGGCAGTCACTTGTTCACCAAATGGCGTCCTAGCTACGTCCCTTCGTTGTCGATCCACTGACTGTTATATTTCTTCTTTGTGTCTCCCCTGATGATGTGAATATTACACGAAAGTGCACTTGGGAACTTACCGTGTTTCATTTGCCCGCGGACTCTTAGGAAAATACTTGATCACACGCTCAATTGTAATCCTTTCCTTATATATATATATATATATATATATATATATATATATATATATATATATATATATATATCATACATATTTGCTATTTCCCGCGTTAGCGGTAAGAAGAGAGGACTGAACCTTAAAGGGAATTTCCTCTCTTAGCTCCCTTCTCTGTTCCTTCTTTTGGAGGGATTTTCTAAGCAAATTTTCAGAATCCATGTCTATTTTGCTGATTCGAGGAAATTCAGTGTCATAAGTTTTGTGTTGGGAGAATTTTTTTTTATCATATTGTAAAACCAAGAAATTTTTATAATCATACTAAAGATTATGAAAAGTAGACTTGGCCTTTATCAATGAGACTTCACCGTTAACCTTCCGTACAGAATCTGAAAAAGAGAACTGATTATCATATAGACCTCGCTTGCATTAGAGAGGCTTCCGTACACAGCATCCAGCATCGGCTTCTGTTTTCTAATAATAATTCTTCTAGTGCCACAGTAATCAATTACTAGTCCCTACGGTGCTTGTGTGACCGTTCCTTGTTCCTAAAGTATAGGGTATGACTGACCATATATGCTAGTTCCCTATCGCAATCACTGTTTGTGCAACAGATTAAATTTCACTTTCAACTCCAGTGTGGAATCAATTGTCCCTTCCAGTACCAGTGTGACCAGTTACCTGATCCTTGTAGTACTTGTGTCACATCGAGTCACCTGTAGATGTGGTCGATGAGGAGGATAAGCAGGAAGTAGAGAGTGGTTAAGTGTTGACCAGCCATCACTTGGGTCTTTGTAGCTGGCGAAGCAGTCACGGAGTGAAGTTGGATCTTCGACGATGGGATTTGAAAATCCACTTGGATCAGACTCTAACTGACTGTATGTGAAGGGATGAGGCAACTCGACAGAGATTTGGGGCAGTTCCCTTTCCGCCGAGGCACGCCTAGCTATCCACAGCGATATGCCTGGAAAAAAAATAATAACAAAAAAATTGTATATATATATATATATATATATATATATATATATATATATATATATATATATATATATATATATATATATATATATATATATCATTTCTACTGTCATACTTACTCGCCGTCTCCCGCGTTAGCGAGGTAAAGCAACGAAACAGACGAATGGCTCAACCCACCCACATACACATGTATACACATAAACGCCCATACACTCACATACACATACATATACATTTCACCGTATACATACATACACATACATATACATTTCAACGTATACATACATACACATACATAGACACATAAATGTATACACATGTACATATTCATACTTGCTGCCTTCAACCATTCTCGTCGCCGGCCCGCCACACATGAAATAGCATCCCTCCCTCCAGCGAAGTAGCGCCAGGAAAACACAAAAAAGGCCACATTCGTTCACACTAAGTCTCCAGTTATCATGTGTAATGCACCGAAACCACAGCTCCCTTTCCACACCTAGGCCCTACAGACCTTTCCACAATTTACCCCAGACACTTCACTTACCCTGGTTCAATCCACTGATAGCATGTCGACCCCGGTATACCCTATATATATATATATATATATATATATATATATATATATATATATATATATATATATATATATATATATATATATATATATATATATAGTCATGTCCTCTCCTAAGATCTTGTTTAAGGGTATTGGATTACTAGCAACCGAATAGTCGTTTCCCTGTTGGGGGCGATCATAGCCTCACAGTTAGCGTTCCCAGCTACCACGCAAATGGTACGGGGTTCGAATCTTCGCATATATGTATATATTTATATAATCAGGTACTCTCCTAACATCTTGTTTGAATTTAAAAACTTATATTATTTTGTCCTCCATACTACGCACCACTGCCTCTCTGCCACGTTGGAATCAGATCGTTCTGCGTTCATTCAAGTCTTTGTTGCTTCGTCTCACTTTGACTGAGACAAGCCGGGCTTCATACCCACTCCTTATATATCAGTGCCGATGCCTTCCACGGCAGTCTCAACCCAGACGGCATCCTGAGGTGTAGTGGCTCTTCCCCGAGGTGTGGTGGTGTGGTAGGGGAGCGTAACGATTTTTTATTATATAAGTTAAGCTGTCTTTGTGGTTAAATGCACTTATGGTTGTATTAACATAGTTTTATGTTGTGTGCTGGGAAATTGCTTTTCATTTGATTTCTGGTTAATTAGTTATTATACTTGCTGTTACTTCTATGTTTGATTAATAATACTGATCATTATCAACCTGGGCTCATTCTACACCTGTAATTTTTCACAATCATTTATGACGGGTCTTCTCCTCGCAGTATAACCTAGCCAACATGCTCTATATCGACCATCACCTTCATTACTGTGAGAGCTAGATTCGTTATTTTATATATATATATATATATATATATATATATATATATATATATATATATATATATATATATATATATATATATTTTCATATGAGTCACGGGGAAAATGAAACACGAAAAGTTCCCAAGTGCACTTTCGTGTAATAATCACATCAGGGGAGACTCAAGATGTGATTATTACACGAAAGTGCACTTGGGAACTTTTCGTGTTTCATTTTCCCCGTAGACTCATAGGAATATCTTGATCACGCGCAAAATTGTGATCCTTTCCAATATATATATATATATATATATATATATATATATATATATATATATATATTTCTTTCTTTCAAACTATTCGCCATTTCCCGCATTAGCGAGGTAGCGTTAAGAACAGAGGACTGGGCCTTTGAGGGAATACCCTCACCTGGCCCAATTCTCTGTTCCTTCTTTTGGAAAATTAAAAAAAAAAAAAACCGAGAGGGGAGGATTTCCAGCCCCCCGCTCCCTCCCCTTTTAGTCGCCTTCTACGACACGCAGGGAATACGTGGGAAGTATTCTTAATCCCCTTTCCCCAGGGATAATATATATAGTGTGAATATATATATATATTTTTTTTTTTTGCTTTGTCGCTGTCTCCCGCGTTTGCGAGGTAGCGCAAGGAAACAGACGAAAGAAATGGCCCAACCCACCCCCATACACATGTATATACATACGTCCACACACGCAAATATACATACCTACACAGCTTTCCATGGTTTACCCCAGACGCTTCACATGCCCTGATTCAATCCACTGACAGCACGTCAACCCCGGTATACCACATCGATCCAATTCACTCTATTCCTTGCCCCCCTTTCACCCTCCTGCATGTTCAGGCCCTGATCACACAAAATCTTTTTCACTCCATCTTTCCACCTCCAATTTGGTCTCCCACTTCTCATCGTTCCCTCCACCTCCGACACATATATCCTCTTGGTCAATCTTTCCTCGCTCATTCTCTCCATGTGCCCAAACAATTTCAAAACACCCTCTTCTGCTCTCTCAACCACGTTCTTTTTATTTCCACACATCTCTCTTACCCTTACGTTACTTACTCGATCAAACCACCTCACACCACACATTGTCCTCAAACATCTCATTTCCAGCACATCCATCCTCCAGCGCACAACTCTATCCATAGCCCACGCCTCGCAACCATACAACATTGTTGGAACCACTATTCCTTCAAACATACCCATTTTTGCTTTCCGAGATAATGTTCTCGACTTCCACACATTCTTCAAGGCTCCCAGGATTTTCGCCCCCTCCCCCACCCTATGATCCACTTCCGCTTCCATGGTTCCATCCGCTGCCAGATCCACACCCAGATATCTAAAACACTTCACTTCCTCCAGTTTTTCTCCATTCAAACTTACCTCCCAATTGACTTGACCCTCAAACCTACTGTATCTAATAACCTTGCTCTTATTCACATTTACTCTTAACTTTCTTCTTTCACACACTTTACCAAACTCAGTCACCAGCTTCTGCAGTTTCTCACATGAATCAGCCACCAGCGCTGTATCATCAGCAAACAACAACTGACTCACTTCCCAAGCTCTCTCATCCCCAACAGACTTCATACTTGCCCCTCTTTCCAAAACTCTTGCATTCACCTCCCTAACAACCCCACCCATAAACAAATTAAACAACCATGGAGACATCACACACCCCTGCCGCAAACCTACATTCACTGAGAACCTATCACTTTCCTCTCTTCCTACACGTACACATGCCTTACATCCTCGATAAAAACTTTTCACTGCTTCTAACAACTTGCCTCCCACACCATATATTCTTAATACCTTTCAAAGAGCATCTCTATCAACTCTATCATATGCCTTCTCCAGATCCATAGATGCTACATACAAATCCATTTGATTTTCTAAGTATTTCTCACATACATTCTTCAAAGCAAATACCTGATCCACACATCCTCTACCACTTCTGAAACCACACTGCTCTTCCCCAATCTGATGCTCTGTACATGCCTTCACCCTCTCAATCAATACCCTCCCATTTAATTTACCAGGAATACTCAACAAACTTATACCTCTGTAATTTGAGCACTCACTCTTATCCCCTTTGCCTTTGTACAATGGCACTATGCACGCATTCCGCCAATCCTCAGGCACCTCACCATGAGTCATACATATATTAAATAACCTTACCAACCAGTCAATAATACAGTCACCCCCTTTTTTAATAAATTCCACTACAATACCATCCAAACCTGCTGCCTTGCCGGCTTTCATCTTCCGCAAAGCTTTTACTACCTCTTCTCTGTTTACCAAATCATTTTCCCTAACCCTCTCACTTTGCACACCACCTCGACCAAAACACCCTATATCTGCCACTCTATCCTCAAACACATTCAACAAACCTTCAAAATACTCACTCCATCTCCTTCTCACATCACCACTACTTGTTATATATATATATATATATATATATATATATATATATATATATATATATATATATATATATATATATTCACACTCAGTCTCTAGCTGCCATGTATAATGTACCGAAACCACAGCTCCCTTTCCACATCCAGGCCCCACACGACTTTCCATGGTTTACCCCAGACGCTTCACATGCCCTTGTTCAATCCATTGACAGCACGTCGACCCAGGTATACCACATCATTCCAATTCACTCTATTCCTTGCACGCCGTTCACCCTCTTGCATGTTCAGGCCCCGATCGCTCAAAATCTTTTTCATTCCATCCTTCCACCTCCAATTTGGTCTCCCACTTCTCCTCGTTCCCTCCACCTCTGACACATATATCCTCTTGGTCAATCTTTCCTCACTCATTCTCTCCATGTGACCAAATCATTTCAATATACCCTCTTCTGCTCTCTCAACCACACTCTTTTTATTACCACACATCTCTCTTACCCTTTCTTAACTTACTTGATCAAACCTCACACCAACTATTGTCCTTAAACATCTCATCTCCAACACATCCACCCTCCTCCGCACAACCCTATCTATAGCCCACGCCTCGCAACCATATAACATTGTTGGAACCACTATACCTTTAAACATACCCACTTTTGCTCTC
Organism: Panulirus ornatus; assembly: GCF_036320965.1. Lineage (NCBI taxonomy): Eukaryota > Metazoa > Arthropoda > Malacostraca > Decapoda > Palinuridae > Panulirus > Panulirus ornatus. The sequence continues at coordinate 57,209,659 of NC_092227.1, read as the reverse complement.
CGAGATAACGTTCTTGTTCTTCCACAAATTCTTCATCACTCCCAGACCCTTCGCCCCCTCCCCCACCCTGTGGCTCACTTCCGCTTCCATGGTTCCATCCGCTGCCAAATCCACTTCCAGATACATAAAACACTTCACTTCCTCCAATTTTTTTTCATTCAAACTTACATCCCAATTAACATATCCTCCAACCCTACTGAACCTAATAACCTTGCTCTTATTCAAATTTACTCTCAACTTTCTCCTTTCACACACTTTAACAAACTCAGTCACCAACCTCTGCAATTTCTCACTCGAATCAGCCACTAGAGCTGTACCATCGGCGAACAACAACTAACTCACTTCCCAGGCCCAACAGACTGCATACTCCTCTGTCTGTCTGTCTGTCTGTCTGTCTCTCTCTCTCTCTCTCTCTCTCTCTCTCTCTCTCTCTCTCTCTCTCTCTCTCTCTCTCTCTCTCTCTCTCTCCAAAACTCTTACATTTATTTCCCTAACCACCCCATCCATAAACAAATCAATCAACCATTGGGACATCACCCACCCCTGTCGCAGACCAACAATCACCGGGAACCAATCACTCTCCTCTCTTCCTACTCGCATACATGACTTACATCCTTGGTAAAAACTTTTCACTGCTTCCAGCAACTTGCCTCTTACACCATGTACTCTTAAGACCTTCCACGAAGCATTCTCTTTCAACACTCTCATATGCCTTCTCCAGATCCATAAATGCTGCATACAAATCCATCTGTTTTTCTAATCTCGCAAACATTCTTCAAAGTAAACACCTGATCCACACATCCTCCACTACCTCTGTACTTCTGTACATGCCACATGCTTTCACCCTCTCAATCAATACCCTCCCATAAAATCTCCCAGAAATGCTCAACAGACTTGTGCCTCTGTAGTTTGAACACTCACCTTTATCCCCATTGCCTTTGTACAATAGCACTATGTAAGCATTCCGCCAATCCTCAAGCACTTCACCATGATCCATACATACACTGAATATTCTTACCAACCAATCACCAACACACTCATCCCCTTTCTCAATAAATTCTCCTACAATACTATCCAAACCCGCTGGCTTACCGGATTTAATGGAGAACCTCTCCGAGGGATGAAGAGCAAAAGTGTTCTTTTAAATCGTCTGCGATCTTCCCTTACCAGCAAGTGAGAATGTGAAGAGCCAGCGTCCTCCGCAAGCGTCGTACTTAGTCTGTGGCCTGGTTATGTTTGTAATGCTCTGTCCCGACTCCCAGCAGATAGCTGATGCAAATGTGGAACACCTGCTGTATATTCATTAGAACAAAGGTTCTGTCAACAAGAAATGTATGCAACAGCTTACAAGTAGGGCAGGAACGTTTGTTTCTTTAGTAGAGTCACATATCTTATGTGCTTATACTATTCTTTGCAGTGGAAATCACCGAACTGCTAATGATGCAAAAATAATCTGGCGTGCGTGCATTTTCTGTAATAACACAGGAAGAATAACAAGAAAATTAAATCGATGTTTGCTCACTATGCTCTGGTGTTTTACAGTTTCCTCGACGTAGAAGAACAGAAAGAAGTAAAATGTTGCAGCATGTACAAAACTGGTGCCAGGTGCATGTACAGAACTGGCACCAAGTAATGGGAAATCATAAATCATGTTGTGGACGTAGGGCTTAGGGTCCTTGTACTCCCATGACGTGTTTCAGTTTACCCTTGGTTATGATGTTGTTTCTTCACCTGACTACGACCTCCACAATCTTTTACATAAAGATACTTAACTCCTGCTTCCTCTAGAAGATACTCCGACAGAAGGAACAGATAAGGAGGCCAAGTGGGGATTTTCCCTCTAAGGCTCAGTCCTCTGTTCTTGACGCTACCTCACTAACCCGGGGAATGGCGAATATAAATGAAAAAAAAAGAATATATATATATATATATATATATATATATATATATATATATATATATATATATATATATATATATATATATATCGCTACCTCGCTGAGGCGGGAAATGGCGAATAGTATGAAAGATATATATATATATATATTCTTCTTTTTTCTTTCAAACTATTCGCCATTTCCCGCATTAGCGAGGTAGCGTTAAGAACAGAGGACTGGGCCTTTGAGGGACTACCCTCACCTGGCCCAATTCTCTGTTCCTTCTTTTGGAAAATTAAAAAAAAAACGAGAGGGGAGGATTTCCAGCCCCCCGCTCCCTCCCCTTTTAGTCGCCTTCTACGACACGCAGGGAATACGTGGGAAGTATTCTTGCTCCCCTATCCCCAGGGATAATATATATATATATATATATATATATATATATATATATATATATATATATATATATATATATATATATATATATGCGAGAGTGTGTGACAATGTAAAAAAGTAAATTCTGGATTGATATGCGTAAAACTAGAAGTGGATGACAAGGAATGGGGGATTATTGGTGCTTATGCACCTGGCTATGAGAAGAAAGACCGTGAGAGGCAAGTGTTTTGGGATCAGATGAGTGAGTGTGCCAGCACTTTTGGTGGAAATGTAAGAGAAAGTGATGATAAGTTTCATGCTGACGTGCGTCTGCTTTAGAAAGCTCACGTGGAAACACGTCAGTCGCTCCTAAGTGCTAGGATGAGACGAGCACTCAGATGTAGCAGTCAAGGGCCAGTTTTTAAACTATATCTTCGATGATTCAGAACCTAGTGCAGCAGCTAAATAAGCAGGCATTAGTATCTGAACTAGCTAGCTGTGATTCCTATCGGCTGTAGAGGGAAAATTAACTCTCTGGCTCTAAGGTTGACGACGCAGTGTGGAAGGTGGAAAGGTATACGTGTGAGTATTTCTCTTCTCGGAAACTTTTGAATGTTCAACTTACATAAACAGTAGACCATGTCTCGTGAAAAAGAGGAGAAACTTGAACTTGAAAGACTGCACATATGTGTCTTGCCTTGCTATTCATCAGACTTTTGGAAGCTATCTCAGTAAAAGTGGCCATAATCCCTGTCATTCACGCATGAACACGCGAACACTTCCTTCTGATAATCTCAGCCAGTCAGGAGCGTGGTGCTGCCAACGCTCACCATTCAGAACATTATGCATGCAAGTTGATCATCCTGTTTATCATCGTGTCTTGTGCAGCTTATTTTAGTTTGTTGCTCAGAATGTTTTCCTGTGTTACATACTTTGTTTTCTCTTTGTTTTCCATCTTATCTTAGTTTGTTGAGAAGAATATTTTCTTCAGAAATTTACTTTTTCTTAATCCCCTTTGTAGCATATCTTAGTTTGTTGAGCAGAACGTTTTCCTGAGCAAGTAACTTCTTACGCTGTTGTGCAGCTTATCTTAGTTCGTTGAGCAGAGTATTTTTCTAAATAATTTGCTTCTCCTTACTCTCTTATGCACCTTATCTTAGTTTCTTGAGCAGAAAAATTTCCAGAGTATTTTACTTCTAAGGTTGTTGTGCAGCCTATCTCACTCCTGTTATGCGTCTCATTTCAGTTAAGAGTTCATCGTTCCAGCATCTTTAGCTTTTACGTGTTAAAACACCAATTGTGGTGGACTGACCATAAAAAAGGGAAAAAACACTTGCTTTCTGTGCACCAACGGCCTTCATTTGGTCCCTGGAAGTGGAAATGTAACAGAGATGGTTACTAAAATGGTAGATGGGACAGTCAGAGACGCACTTCACAACAAGCATACAGGAATGTAGGTGGACTGGAGCTCTGTTTAGAGCATAACAATTCTCATTTCATATCAAAAGATGCTTAGCTTTGCTTATAGATAAATGCATGCATTCTCATACCGACAAGTATGTTTCTACATGAGGCCCTCGCCAGCCACACATACATACGCAAATGGGAGGTTGTAAATCATAATAATTTCTTGTTGTTTTGAATCATCGTCACCCAGCACTAGAGGTTACAAATATGCACATGACTGATATGCACACGTTTTCCTTGTCAACATTATTCATGTACACATTTGTTTGCCAACCGCGCAGCGTGGAAAAGGTTCATCGACACATTTTCATAGACGGGTCGCTGAACCCAGCACTGTGCAGATGGTGAGCGACTACGTTACTAATGCCATGACATATGACGACTTCCGAACTTAGATCTCCGAGTTTCCTCGACGGTACAACTGCGCCTGGACTGCACGACAGGACTTTACAACCACGCTCGAATGTACAGCTACATTTGATTGTGCGACTACAACCGATGTATCAACTCAGAATACTTCTTAAGTTTTTTTCTTTATTTTCTAGGATTAGTGAAGCCAGGGAAAGCAGGTATTCATGACAGAGTTTAGTTCAGGCGATACTGCGTCACCAGAACATACCGACGGTGCGGCTTCAGTCGTAGCATCAGCTCCCTGGCTACCTACCATACACCCATCGTCGACGCTACTAACTTGATCGAAATCGCCAATTTTGAAAACGTAAAAATGAGAACGATATCGTAACGTTTCGGCTAACTCTAAGTCATCATCAAGGGAAGATGAAGAGTACAGGCGGAGAAAAATAATCCATCCAACAGAGAAGGTCGTCATGATGTGTTATATACGAGTAAACTACGTCAGCAGTTGTGGCGCGACGCTCAGTTGGCTTATGTGGTTCCCGCGGTGGTTGGTGCGTCAACCAATAGCAGTGTTCCTCGTCCGTTCCCCTGCCTTGTCCGACTGAGCCATGTGTTTCTCGTGGTAGGTGGCAGGCCGTCATACAGTGACAGGGTTCCGCGTGCATTCACCTGCCTATTAACGTAAGGGTCAAGGTCGCGAAAATATACAGCCTCCAAAATTTGTAGTTTTCCGAAAAGTCGTTGCAAACCCCCTGATGCTGGACAACGACCTCCTCCATGTTCTGAGTCGACTGGTGTTCGCTGTTCATGTGTCGTTTGGGTCCTCCGTACACTGGTCTTCTTCAGCATTGCAGGATTATCACTGAGATTGTTTTTCACTACGAAGACCGATTATCGTAGATGATGAGTTTGAGCTTGTCTTCAGGTTTCTTAGATTAGATTGTCTTTTAATGATGTCTTGGAGTATCTTTTCATCTTTTTTGTTTACAGAATATATCGTGTTTCTGTGTATTAGGGCTTGAAAGTACTGCCTGTGCTGTTGGGAGTGGAACGTTGGTGGAAAGGGTTGTGCGGGTGTCTTTCTGTTTCTCTGTCAGTATCGTTGGTGCTGTAGCTATCAACAATGAGTATCTGTTTCAGTCGCACTAACTGCTGATCTAGTAGGGGCAAGAATGAACAAATTTTGAATGCTCGGTGAATGTATGTTCTAATAAGTTTAGCTTTGTATCTGAAAAGGCATTCACTGTGTCCATTAAGACAACGTCCATTACCTATATGTTTGTGCGGTGAAAACTTGGTTAGACGAGTCAGCATAGACATAAAGAAGGGGATTTTATTTTCAACTTTTCTCAGACGTGAAATGGAGAACTGAGACATCTTCCATCTTCTGCCGAAGGCACTGTAGCTGGTTATCGCCCCTCGCGTCCACAAATATATCGTCCACATAAATTCCTCTCATGCCAACACCGTGCTCGATATGACACATATACCCTTGAGCGAAGGTTCAAGGTAGAAAGAATTCAACCACGAGCTCTAATGCAATGCAACTGATTGAAGGTCATCTTGGAGAATGGCTACACCTGCTTTAACAAGGAATGTCAACGATGTTTCCTATGACTAATAATTCAGACCAGGGCTTGCCCAACAAGCTCTCGAAAAATAGAAACACTCCCTCGAAAATGTTCACTTTACCTGCTGCTCACGTGACCTGTCTATGTATCTAGTTCTTTATCGCTAGTGTTACAGGTGTGCCATGCCGAGTGTCTGGACCGACAACATTGTGTTGGGAATACTAGGTGCAGCAAATACACCATCAGTCACCACAGTAAGGTAAGGTCATTGTTCGTACACACCTCTCTCTCTCTCTCTCAAAATATATATATATATATATATATATATATATATATATATATATATATATATATATATATATATATATATATATATATATATATATATATGTGTATATATATATATATATATATATATATATATATATATATATATGTGTATATATATATATATATATATATATATATATATATATATATATATATATATATATACATATATATATATATATATATATATATATATATTATATATATATATATATATATATATATATATATATATATATATATATATATATATATATATTCTTCAAAGCAAACACCTGATCCACACATCCTCTACCACTTCTGAAACCACACTGCTCTTCCCCAATCTGATGCTCTGTACATGTCTTCACCCTCTCAATCAATACCCTCCCTATTAATTTACCAGGAATACTCAACAAACTTATACCTCTGTAATTTGAGCACTCACTCTTATCCCTTTGCCTTTGTACAATGGCACTATGCACGCATTCCGCCAATCCTCAGGCACCTCACCATGAGTCATACATACATTAAATAACCTTACCAACCAGTCAACAATAGTCACCCACTTTTTAATAGATTCCACTGCAATACCATCCAAACCTGCTGCCTTGCCGGCTTTCATCTTCCGCAAAGCTTTTACTACCTCTTCTCTGTTTACAAAATCATTTTCCCTAACCCTCTCACTTTGCACACCACCTAGACCAAAACACCCTATATCAGCCACTCTATCATCAAACACATTCAACAAACCTTCAAAATACTCACTCCATCTCCTTCTCACATCACCACTACTTGTTATCACCTCCCCATTAGCGCCCTTCACTGAAGATCCCATTTGCTCCTTTGTCTTACGCACTTTATTTACCTCCTTCCAGAACATTTTTTTATTCTCCCTAAAATTTAATGATACTCTCTCACCCCAACTCTCATTTGCCCTCTTTTTCACCTCTTGCACCTTTCTTCTGACCTCCTGTCTCTTTCTTTTATACATCTCCCACTCAATTGCATTTTTTCCCTGCAAAAATCGTCCAAATGCCTCTCTCTTCTGTTTCACTAATAATCTTACTTCTTCATCCCACCACTCACTACCCTTTCTAATCAACCCACCTCCCACGCTTCTCATGCCACAAGTATCTTTTGCGCACTCCATCACTGATTCCCTAAATACATCCCATTCCTCCCCCACTCCCCTTACTTCTATTGTTCTCACCTTTTTCTATTCTGTACTCAGTCTCTCCTGGTACTTCCTCACACAAGTCTCCTTGTGTTTGCTTTGAAGAATGTATGTGAGAAATACTTAGAAAAGCAAATGGATTTGTATGTAGCATTTATGGATCTGGAGAAGGCATATGATAGAGTTGATAGAGATGCTCTGTGGAAGGTATTAAGAATATATGGTGTGAGAGGCAAGTTGTTAGAAGCAGTGAAAAGTTTTTATCGAGGATGTAAGGCATGTGTACGTGTAGGAAGAGAGGAAAGTGATTGGTTCTCAGTGAATGTAGGTTTGCGGCAGGGGTGTGTGATGTCTCCATGGTTGTTTAATTTGTTTATGGATGGGGTTGTTAGGGAGGTGAATGCAAGAGTTTTGGAAAGAGGGGCAAGTATGAAGTCTGTTGTGGATGAGAGAGCTTGGGAAGTGAGTCAGTTGTTGTTCGCTGATGATACAGCGCTGGTGGCTGATTCATGTGAGAAACTGCAGAAGCTGGTGACTGAGTTTGGTAAAGTGTGTGAAAGAAGAAAGTTAAGAGTAAATGTGAATAAGAGCAAGGTTATTAGGTACAGTAGGGTTGAGGGTCAAGTCAATTGGGAGGTAAGTTTGAATGGAGAAAAACTGGAGGAAGTAAAGTGTTTTAGATATCTGGGAGTGGATCTGGCAGCGGATGGAACCATGGAAACGGAAGTGAATCATAGGGTGGGGGAGGGGGCGAAAATCCTGCGAGCCTTGAAGAGTGTGTGGAAGTCGAGAACATTATCTCGGAACGCAAAAATGGGTATGTTTGAAGGAATAGTGGTTCCAACAATGTTGTATGGTTGCGAGACGTGGGCTATGGATAGAGTTTTGCGCAGGAGGGTGGATGTGCTAGAAATGAGATGTTTGAGGACAATGTGTGGTGTGAGGTGGTTTGATCGAGTAAGTAATGTAAGGGTAAGAGAGATGTGTGGAAATAATAAGATTGTGGTTGAGAGAGCAGAAGAGGGTGTTTTGAAATGGTTGGGGCACATGGAGAGAATGAGTAAGGAAAGATTGACCAAGAGGATATATGTGTCGGAGGTGGAGGGAACGAGGAGAAGAGGGAGACCAAATTGGAGGTGGCAAGATGGAGTGAAAAAGATTTTGAGTGATCGGGGCCTGAACATGCAGGAGGGTGAAAGGAGGGCAAGGAATAGAGTGAATTGGATCGATGTGGTATACCGGGGTTGACGTGCTGTCAGTGGATTGAATCAGGACATGTGAAGCGTCTGGGGTAAACCATGGAAAGTTGTGTGGGGCCTGGATGTGGAAAGGGAGCTGTGGTTTCGGGCATTATTGCATGACAGCTAGAGACTGAGTGTGAACGAATGGGGCCTTTGTTGTCTTTTAATAGCGCTACCTCGCACACATGAGGGGGGAGGGGGATGGTATGCCATCTGTGGCGAGGTGGCGATGGGAATGAATAAAGGCAGACAGTGTGAATTGTGTGCATGGGTATATATGTTTGTGTCTGTGTGTGTATATATATATATATATATATATATATATATATATATATATATATGTGTGTACATTGAGATGTATAGGTATGTATATTTGCGTGTGTGGACGTATATGTATATACATGTGTATGGGGGTGGGTTGGGCCATTTCTTTCGTCTGTTTCCTTGCGCTACCTCGCAAACGCGGGAGACAGCGACAAAGCAAAATAAATAATATATATATATATATATATATATATATATATATATATATATATATATATATATATATATATATATATATATATATATTATTATTATTATTATTATGTTGCTTTGTCGCTGTCTCCCGCGCCTGCGAGGTAGCGCAAGGAAACAGACGAAAGAAATGGCACAACCCACCCCCATACACATGCACACACACACACGTCCACACACGCAAACATACACACCCACACATCCCAACGTACACACATATATATACGCAGACAGACACACACATATACACACATGCACACAATTCACACTGTCTGCCCCTACTCATCCCCCTCCCCCCTCATGTGCGCGAGGCAGCGCCAGGAAAAGACAACAAATGCCCCATTCGCTCACACTTAGTCTCCAGCTGTCATGCAATACTGCCCTAAACCACAGCTCCCTTTCCACATCCAGGCCCCACAGAACTTTCATGGTTTACCCCAGACGCTTCACATGCCCTTATTCAATCCATCGACAGCACGTCGACCCCGGTATACCACATAGATCCAGTTTCACGTGAACCTCCTGCATGTTCAGGCCCCGATCACTCAAGATCTTTCAATCCATCTTTCCACCTCAAATTTGGTCTCCCACTTCTCTTCGTTCCCTCCACCTCTGACACATATATCCTCTTGGTCAATCTTTCCCCACTCATTCTCTCCATGTGCCCAAACCATTTCAAAACACCCTCTTCTCCTCTCTCAATCACGCTCTTTTTATTTACACACATCTCTCTTACCCTTACATCACTTACTCGATCAAACCACCTCACACCACATATTGTCCTCAAACATCTCATTTCCAGCACATCCACCCTCCAGCGCAAAACTCTATCCATAGCCCACGCCTCGCAACCATACAACATTGTTGGAACCACTATTCCTTCAAACATACCCATTTTTGCTTTCCGAGATAATGTTCTCGACTTCCACACATTCTTCAAGGCTCCCAGGATTTTCGCCCCCTCCCTCACCCTACGATTTACTTCCGCTTCCATGGTTCCATCCGCTGCCAGATCCACTCCCAGACATCTAAAACACTTTACTTCCTCCAGTTTTTCTCCATTCAAACTTACCTCCCAAATGACTTGACCCTCAATCCTACTGTACCTAATAACCTTGCTCTTCTTCACACCAGCTTCTGCAGTTTCTCACATGAATCAGCCACCAGCGCTGTATCATCAGCGAACAACAACTGACTCACTTCCCAAGCTCTCTCATCCCCAACAGACTGCATACTTGCCCCTCTTTCCAAAACTCTTGCATTCACCTCCCTAACAACCCCATCCATAAACAAATTAAACAACCATGGAGACATCACACACCCCTGCCGCAAACCTACATTCACTGAGAACCAATCACTTTCCTCTCTTCCTACACGTACACATGCCTTACATCCTCGATAAAAACTTTTCACTGCTTCTAACAACTTGCCTCCCACACCATATATTCTTAATACCTTCCACAGAGCATCTCTATCAACTCTATCATATGCCTTCTCCAGATCCATAAATGCTACATACAAATCCATTTGCTTTTCTAAGTATTTCTTACATACATTCTTCAAAGCAAACACCTGATCCACACATCCTCTACCACTTCTGAAACCGCACTGCTCTTCCCCAATCTGATGCTCTGTACATGCCTTCACCCTCTCAATCAATACCCTAGCATATAATTTACCAGAAATACTCAACAAACTTATACCTTTGTAATTTGAGCACTCACTCTTATCCCCTTTGCCTTTGTACAATGGCTCTATGCAAGCATTCCGCCAATCCGCAGGCACCTCACCATGAGTCATACATACATTAAATAACCTTACCAACCAGTCAACAATACAGACACCCCTTCTTTTAATAAATTCCACTGCAATACCATCCAAACCTGCTGCCTTGCCGGCTTTCATCTTCCGCAAAGCTTTTACTACCTCTTCTCTGTTAACCAAATCATTTTCCCTAACCCTCTCACTTTGCACACCACCTCGACCAAAATACCCTATATCTGCCACTCTCTCTCTCTCTCTCTCTCTCTCTCTCTCTCTCTCTATATATATATATATATATATATATATATATATATATAATATATATATATATATATATATATATATATATATATATATTCTTTTTATATTGCTTTGTCGCTGTCTCCCGCGTTAGCGAGGTAGCGCAAGGAAACAGAAGAAAGAAATGGCCCAACCCACCCACATACACATGTTTATACATACACGTCCACACACGCAAATATACATACCTATACATCTCAACGTATAGATATATATATATATATATACACACACAGACATATACATATATACACATGTACATAATTCATACTGTCTGCCTTTATTTATTCCCATCGCCACCCCGCCACACATGAAATAACAACCCCCTCCCCCTGCATGTGCGCGAGGTAGCGCTAGGAAGACAACAAATGCCACATTCGTTCACATTCAGTCTCTAGCTGTCATGCAATAATGCACCGAAACCACAGCTTCCTTTCCACATCCAGGCCCCACAGAACTTTCCATGGTTTACACCAGACGCTTCACATACCCTAGTTCAATCCATTGACAGCACGTCGACCCCGGATTACCACATCGATCCAATTCACTCTATTCCTTGCACGCCTTTCACCCTCTTGCATGTTCAGGCCCCGATCACTCAAAATCTTTTTCTTTCCATATTTCCACCTCCAATTTGGTCTCCCACCTCTCCTCGTTCCCTCCACCTCTGACACATATATCCTCTTGGTCAATCTTTCCTCACTCATTTTCTCCATGTGACCAAACCATTTCAAAACACCCTCTTCTGCTCTCTCAACCACACTCTTTTTATTGCCACACGTCTCTCTTACCCTGTCATCACATACTCGATCAAACCATCTCGCACCACATATTGTCCTCAAACATCTCATTTCCAGCACATGCACCCTCCTTTGCACAACCCTATCCATAGCCCACGCCTCGCAACCATATAACATTGAAGGAATCACTATTCCTTCAAATACACCCATTTTTGCTTTCCGAGATAATGTTCTCGACTTCCACACATTCTTCAACGCTCCCAGAACTTTCACCCCTTCCCCCCCTATGATTCACTTCTGCTTCCATGGTTCCATCCGCTGCCAAAGTCCACTCCCAGATATCTAAAACACTTCACTTCCTCCAGTTTTTCTCCATTTAAACTTACCTCCCAATTGACTTGTCCCTCAACCATACTGTACCTAATAACCTTGTTCTTATTCATATTTACTCTCGGCTTTCTTCTTTTACACACTTTACAAAACTCAGTCACCAGCTTCTGCAGTTTCTCACAAGAATCAGCTACCAGCGCTGTATCATCAGCGAACAACAGTTGACTCACTTCCCAAGCTCTCTCATCCACAGCAGACTGCATACTTGCTCCTCTTTCCAAAACTCTTGCATTCACCTCCCTAACAACCCCATCCATAAACAAATTAAACAACCATGGAGACATCACACACCCCTGCCGCAAACCTACATTCACTGAGAACCAATCACTTTCCTCTCTGGAGAAGGCATATGATAGAGTTGATAGAGATGCTCTGTGGAAGGTATCAAGAATATATGGTGTGGGAGGCAAGTTGTTAGAAGCAGTGAAAAGTTTTTATCGAGGATGTAAGGCATGTGTACGTGTAGGAAGAGAGCAAAGTGATTGGTTCTCAGTGAATGTAGGTTTGCGGCAGGGGTGTTTGATGTCTCCATGGTTGTTTAATTTGTTTATGGATGGGGTTGTTAGGGAGGTAAATGCAAGAGTTTTGGAAAGAGGGGCAAGTATGAAGTCTGTTGGGGATGAGAGAGCTTGGGAAGTGAGTTAGTTGTTGTTCGCTGATGATACAGCGCTGGTGGCTGATTCATGTGAGAAACTGCAGAAGCTGGTGACTGAGTTTGGTAAAGTGTGTGGAAGAAGAAAGTTAAGAGTAAATGTGAATAAGAGCAAGGTTATTAGGTACAGTAGGGTTGAGGGTCAAGTCAATTGGGAGGTGAGTTTGAATGGAGAAAAACTGGAGGAAGTGAAGTGTTTTAGATATCTGGGAGTGGATCTGGCAGCGGATGGAACCATGGAAGCGGAAGTGGATCATAGGGTGGGGGAGGGGGCGAAAATTCTGGGGGCCTTGAAGAATGTGTGGAAGTCGAGAACATTATCTCGGAAAGCAAAAATGGGTATGTTTGAAGGAATAGTGGTTCCAACAATGTTGTATGGTTGCGAGGCGTGGGCTATGGATAGAGTTGTGCGCAGGAGGATGGGTGTGCTGGAAATGAGATGTTTGAGGACAATGTGTGGTGTGAGGTGGTTTGATCGAGTGAGTAACGTAAGGGTAAGAGAGATGTGTGGAAATAAAAAGAGCGTGGTTGAGAGAGCAGAAGAGGGTGTTTTGAAGTGGTTTGGGCACATGGAGAGAATGAGTGAGGAAAGATTGACCAAGAGGATATATGTGTCGGAGGTGGAGGGAACGAGAAGAGGGAGACCAAATTGGAGGTGGAAAGATGGAGTGAAAAAGATTTTGTGTGATCGGGGCCTGAACATGCAGGAGGGTGAAAGGAGGGCAAGGAATAGAGTGAATTGGAGCGATGTGGTATACCGGGGTTGACATGCTGTCAGTGGATTGAATCAAGGCATGTGAAGCGTCTGGGGTAAACCATGGAAAGCTGTGTAGGTATGTATATTTGCGTGTGTGACGTATGTATATACATGTGTATGGGGGGGGTTGGGCCTTTTCTTTCGTCTGTTTCCTTGCGTTACCTCGCAAACGCGGGAGACAGCGACAAAGTATAATAAGAAATAAAATAAAATATATATATATATATATATATATATATATATATATATATATATATATATATATATATATATATATATATATATATATATATATATATATATATGCAAGCAGACACAGATACAAATATATATCTAATTTTCCTCAATGTATATCGCTGTGAAGTCAACATAGTTAAAAAAGATATTTCTTATAATTCACACTTATTTACAAATGGGTATTGACTGCAACAATCTGTTAATCAATTATAGAAATGCCTTGAGAAGCTATTTATACAGAATGATTATACTTCAGACTCAGATCATATGATCCTTTCGTGATATAAATAAAAATCAGCTTGATTATAGGCTCTGAGAATCTTATATTTGTAAATATTTATGCTAAATAGTATGCTTTATGAATATGCAAATGTTTGAATATATTACAACCAAGCATTGGTCTGAAAATCTATGTACAATGTTTGACAGAACTAAACATATTGTGTATACAATGTGGGACGATGTTGCAGCTGAATGCTGTGTTTTAATGATCTATTTACATTACGTCAGAACATGTTACATTAAATTCAGTTCACTGACAGGAACTGATACTAACAGGCCGGCCAAGGTACTGGTCTGAGGTTGAGGGCGCATATATATATATATATATATATATATATATATATATATATATATATATATATATATATATATATATATATATATATATATATATATATATATATATATATATATTCTTATGAATCCACAGAGAAATGAAACACGATAAGTTCCCAAGTGCACTTTCATGTAATGATCACATCATCAGGGGAGATACAAGAAAGAAATATGTCAGCTGATATACAACGAAGAGACGTAGCTAGGACGCCATTTACTAAACACGCGATTGTCCAAGACAGACAACGAGCGTATCATAAACTTATTACGTTTACAAGAAGGGGAATTGTTTACAAATTTCACCAACAATAAAGCTTTCCAATTTGTATAGACCTTCACTGGCAGAAAGATCTTTACTAGTTTGCCCAACATAAAACTTATCACAATTTCTAGATGGCACTTTATAGATGCATCCAGGAGAATTTTCGGCTGAGTTTTTGATTAAAATATAATTACATAATTATATAATTATAATTCTTAGTGCATTTGATAATAGAAGATTCAGTGATATTTCTCGTGGTACTGGAGTTAGAGTTGATAACTGGGATGGCATTACTCTAGTCAGTACAATGATCGTAGTTTTTAATGTGGTTAAACAAGGCATTTGATTCTTGTCCTGTTCTTATACTATATTTGTGTTGCTTAAGTCTAACAGAAAGATCCTTACCAGTCTGCCCAACATAAAACTTATTACAATTTCTACATGGCACTTTATAGATGCATCCAGAAGAATTTTCTGGTGAGTTCCTGATTAAGATATTCTTTATAGTATTATTGTTGCTGCAGGCAACATTTACATTAAAGGATTTAAGCAGCATGGGAAGTGAAGTAAAATCATTATTGAAGGGAGAACTAAAAGATTCTTGGTGTCAATGGGAGGTTTGGGTTCAACTCTATTAAATGATTTCTTTGTTAACATAAGGGATTTATCAGTGAAAGATCTAGGGTACTTTAACTTACATCGAATGGAACATATCTTCTCAAACTCATCATCAATAAACTCTGGACTGTAAATGCGTAATGCCCTAAGGAACACACACACACACACACACACGCATATATATATATATATATATATATATATATATATATATATATATATATATATATATATATATATATATATATATATATATATATATATACATATATATATATATATATATATATATATATATATATATATATATATATATATATATATATATATATATATATATTAGTTCTCCCTTTTGATAATGATTTTACTTTACTTCTTATGCTGCTTAAATCCTTTAATGTAAATGTTGCCTTCAGCAACAATAATACTATAAAGAATATGTTAATCAGGAACTCAGCAGAAAATTCTCCTGAATGCATCTATGAAGTGCCATCTAGAAATTATGATAAGTTTTATGTTGGGTAAACTGGTAAGGATCTTTCTGCTAGACTTAAGCAACATAGATATAGTATAAGAACAGGACAAGAATCAAATGCCGACGCTCATTGTATTGACTGGAGTGATACCATCTCAGTTATTAACTCTAATTCAAGTACTACGAGAAATATCATTGAATATACTATCATTAAACACACAAATAACTATAACCTTAATATTGATGAAAGTTTATACAAATTGGATTGCTTATTGTTGATAAAATTTGTAAACAATTCCCCTTTTTGTTCACATAATAAGTTTATGATATGCTCGTTGTCTGTCTACGTCTCTTCGTTGTATATAAGCTGACTTATATTTCTTTCTTATATCTCCCCGGATGATGTGAATATTACACGAAAGTGCACTTGGGAACTTATCGTGTTTCATTTTCCTCGTGGACTCATAGGAATGTACTTGATCACGAGCAAAATTGTGATCCTTTCACACACACACACACACACACACACACACACATATATATATATATATATATATATATATAAACCCAGATTCATATTACCTGAAGGTTTATATCTATCACATCTAGATTATATTTGCAATTCAGACATATGACAAATACGTTGAAGACATAACATCCATTGTAAGACGAGGATTTTCTTACCTGACTGGCACTGAACGAACAGTCAGAGCTAGATCTATCTAACCATATTATCCTAAGGGTACAAGTGGAAGACATGTAGAAAAAAATCACACATGAAGTAAGCCTATTATGAATTCATTTCACAGAAAATAGCATGAAGAGAGATCTTCTACCACTAGCTAACCTACTCATGAAATCATAAACTATACAAGTGAGACTGTGACAGTCCTATCACCAATCGTCGTCTATTATTCCTTCTCAAACGCTTCATTAACATTTTCTCTCCCGCTGGGAGTGATGTGGATCCCGTTCTCTATGGGTTTGTTGGTATCTAGTGCCGCATGTTCTTTCTCGTCGTTCTTGATCCCATTTTCTACGATGCCATTATGTTTCTTTCCCTTTGCCTGCTTCTCCTTTGCCTCTTCTTCTTTCTTCTTCTCCCTGGCCGTTTCATATCGTTCCTTCTGGAGTTTACGGAAGAAAATGTGATTGATGATGAAGTAAGAGGTGCAGGTGACAGCACAGACAGCAGCCATCAACCTGAAGGTGTTGCGGACGCCCAGCGGGCCCATCAAGAACCCGCCGAGCAGACTTCCGACTCCTCGACCTGGAAAAGTTGTTTGCACGAAGTTAATCTAAAAGTTAATCTACGGATAAGCACCTCCTCTTCCTGCTTTCGTCCAAATGGAAATAGATAAGACACACAGGGAATTTCCTGATTATTGAGATGGCTGTCACAATGTGGTAGTGTTACTCTTACATTATTTCATGATAATGATTACATGCTAAACATTTTTGGCCATCATATCGACGATCGACATAGAGTATAACACAAAGTCTGGCATGATTAAAGTTTAAGAAGAGAGATGTTTTATCAAACGCCACCACTTTTAGAGGACGTTGTGTTCCGCAAGATTTGCCATCATGAGTGTGCAGCACACCCGTGGGATATTCATGTCTATTCTGAAGGGGATGGAAGAAATGGAGGTGGTTTTCTTCAGCTCTTCATTTTTTTCTTTATCAAGGAATAAAGATATTTGATCAATTCCTTACTCTGTCTTTTAGTATCATAAGATCGATCCCCTCCTCCTACGTTAATCCAAACGGCACCTACCAACGCCATAGTGTATTCCACCGTAGACCCCCTGCAGAGTGGCGATGGTGGCTGGCGTAGAGAGGTCGGCGGCGTAGGACACGGCAGCGGCGCCCATGAGGGACACGGTGAAGCACTCCAGCGCCTCGAAGGGCATGCACCACCACGGGTTGTTAATGAAGGAGTAACCTGGAGAGTCGTCAAGGATAGGGGCAGTTAACGGAGAAAGGACGTTATGAAGTGCACTCTGACAGAAAATAAACCGCATTCGAAAACGCAGTATTGTAGAATTTACTCTTTGCACAATGTGAAGATGCAGTTTATCTTTCACGAGATATAGTTGCAACATTGGAGAAAACAGGTGACCTGGTCAATACTTCTGGGCTCTAGAACAGGATGTTGAAAGCATCTGAATAAACTACGAGGTTTAGCAACTGTCACATTCCAACTCACCCATCATCCGTATGACATAGAAAGCGAATCCGAGAATGATGGTATTGGCGTGACCGAGTTTTTTGAATATGTAACCGGAGGCGATGAGGATGGGCACGCCGGCCAGGCTTCCCACGGTCACCGTGATCCCCATCAGGAACTTCTTGGCGCCGAGGTCCTGCAGCAGCCAGAACAGGAAAGTATCCAGCAGCCCGAAGCACGTCCCTGAAGGAGGAGACGGTAAACACAGTGCAGATCTAAGTGGACATATTTCCAACGGTATTATTTCAAGAGTGTTGTAGAAAAATGATCTTGAGAGAGAGAGAGAGAGAGAGAGAGAGAGAGAGAGAGAGAGAGAGAGAGAGAGAGAGAGAGAGAGAGAGACATACACACACACACACACACACACACAGGGGTTTGTGATGTCTCCATGGTTATTTAATTTGTTTATGGATGGGGTTGTTAGGGAGGTGAATGCAAGTGTTTTGGAAAGAGGGGCAAGTACGCAGTCTGTTGTGGATGAGAGAGCTTGGGAAGTGAGTCAGTTGTTGTTTGCTGATGATACAGCGCTGGTGGCTGATTCGTGTGAGAAACTACAGAAGCTGGTGACTGAGTTTGGTAAAGTGTGTGAAAGAAGAAAGCTGAGAGTAGATGTGAATAAGAGCAAGGTTATTAGGTACAGTAGGGTTAAGGGACAAGTCAATTGGGAGGTAAGTTTGAATGGAGAAAAACTGGAGGAAGTGAAGTGTTTTAGATATCTGGGAGTAGATTTGGCAGCGGATGGAACCATGGAAGCGGAAGTGAATCATAGGGTGGGGGAGGGGGCGAAAGTTTTGGGAGCGTTGAAGAATGTGTGGAAGTCAAGAACTTTATCTCGGAAAGCAAAATGGGTATGTTTGAAGGAATAGTGGTTCCAACAATGTTATATGGTTGCGAGGCGTGGGCTATAGATAGAGTTGTGCGGAGGAGGGTGGATGTGCTGGAAATGAGATGTTTGAGGACAATATGTGGTGTGAGGTGGTTTGATCGAATAAGTAACAATAGGGTAAGAGAGATGTGTGGTGATAAAAAGAGTGTGGTTGAGAGAGCAGAAGAGGGTGTTTTGAAATGGTTTGGTCACATGGAGAGAATGAGTGAGGAAATATTGACCAGAGGATATATGTGTCAGAGTTGGAGGGAACGAGGAGAAGTGGGAGAAGAAATTGGAGGTGAAAAGATGGAGTGAAAAAGATTTTGAGTGATCGGGGCCTGAACATGCAGGATGGTGAAAGGCGTGGAAGGAATAGAGTGAATTGGAACGATGTGTTATACCTGGGTCGACGTTCTGCCAATGGATTGAACCAGGGCATGTGAAGCGTCTGGGGTAAACCATGGTAAGTTCTGTGGGGCCTGGATGTGGAAAGGGAGCTGTGGTTTCGGTCCATTATACATGACAGATAGAGAGTGAGTGTGAACGAAGGTGGCTTTTGTTGTCTTTTCCTAGCTCTACCTCGTGCACATGCGGGGAGAGGGGGTTGTTATTTCATGTGTGGCGGGTTGGCAATGGGAATGAATAAAGGCAGACAGTATGAATTATGTACATGTGTATATATGAATATGTCTGTGTGTATATATATGTATACGTTGAGATGTATAGGTATGTATATTTGCGTGTGTTTACGTGTATGTATATACATGTGTATGTGCTGGGTTGGGCCATTCTTTCGTCTGTTTCCTTGAGGTACCTCGCTAACGCGGGAAACAGCGAAAAGTAAAATAAATGAATGAATGAATATATTTATCAGGACTAAATGTGCATCAGGAACATTGAAAACGAAATTTTTCTCATATTTCTCTCATCATTGCACCTGACTGCAATGACCTAATTTCACAATGATATCATAAGACGATATTTGTATTAAGATTTTGTAACGTTGTCGTGTAAGGATGACACGGCACCTGAGATGAGCATGACTAGCAAGAAGGTGAGGATCTCTGGCTGCTTGAGGAGGCTGCGGAAGTCCTTCACCACTCGACTGGAGGGCTGCCTGAAGTCTAGGTTCACGAAGAGGATGATGATGGCAGCCAACACCTTCAGGCCACAGTACAGGTAGAAGGCCGGCCTGGGAAAAGGGAGAGAAGGCCCTTCACTACACTACACGTTGCAGTATAGGAAGGACTGGTGAATATCTAAGGTATAACATGCATCTAATTCATATACAAGTAAGTATACTCAGCATGAACTCACTAACATATTCCTACCAACTTCTACGTCAGAATACTGGTATTTTTTGTCTAAGAAGTTATGTCTACAACCCTCTTAAAGTTTCATACTCGGGATAAACCAGTTTTACCTCCAAGCAGCAATCCTCATGTTTATAGTCTTTTTTTTATGGATCCAGTTGATTTTCAACAGAAATATCTTATTATCGTTTTATAATCAAAGTCTCTTGAAAATAAGCTCTTTATCTTACATTGAGGAACAATGTCATAATAACACAATATAAAGATATTCTGATAACATCATTAAGTTAAGGTGTTCTCATACCTGTAGGTCAGACAGTTACTCAAGTCTGCTGTTACCACCAACCTACTAGAGTAAAAAGTCTTCAATCACCACAAAAAGATTAATCTGCAAATCAGGAAATATCAGAATATCTAAACTGACGAGTTGAATGCTAACTCTGAGCAGAGGACAACAACTGACTCCCTCCAAGTCTACGAGGAGGTCTGTTTTACTGTCATAATTTGAAGAACAGATCAAAAAGTCTAAAGGTCTATGGTGAAGACAAGAAGAGGATTTCAGTGAAAAATAGAGGACCAAGACTATAGCTGAGATACAATCTAGAAGTTGCAGTAAATAAATAACGGTATAATTCACACAACTCCAACACTGGCACAGGTCATCAGTAATGAGTCTCCTTTTAAAGCAGGACCAGGAAGCCTACAGTTCTGTGAACCTTGGCCACGGTCGACAGTGAACACCTCACCACTACAGAGGTCAATCCCGACCTGTAATCCTGTGTGCCGTTCATATCGGAGAAGATGTCGATGAGGACGCCAGAGACAGGCGTAACCACGATGGCCCCGAGGTTGGCGTAGAGCCGTTGGAGGCCATATTCGCCCTTGTGCTCCTTCAGGATGGCAATGGCTGCCCCGTCGAACAGTGTGAAGCTGGTGGCTGGGAGGGAGAACAGGGGGAAAATTTACATTTAGAGGTAACTGGTTTAGCAGCAATTTGAAGCGATAGCTCAAGGGCTCATGTTTCGTGGTCTGTCATGAATGAATGGGTGGCGCTACTGGTAGATGACCCGAAAGTGATGCATTTTGGAAAGGATTCATTTAGACCAGAGGATTGTGGAACTGATAGAGTTTGTGAGTACTGAATGCTTAATAAGATGTGAATAATAGCTGAAATACTGTGGAAGCAGAAATTCAGTGGGAATATGTGAAATATAAACGAATAAACAAATAGATATAGACAGATGATAAGAATCATTTCTGAATCATACAAATCGAGGTGCCTGTATGATGAAACATCTGGAAACATATGAATAAATCTGTTACGGTTGCGAATCTTCGTTTAGGGTATACTGGGGTTGTGGAGGGGGAAGGTGATGTGGAAGCAGAAGACGGTAACCGTCACTCTATCATGGGGTAGAGTTCAGGGGGAGAATGACGACCAAGATAGTTTCTGGTGAACATGGAACCAGAACTATATCAAAGTTTCAACAATAGACTATAGAGAGTTAGCCGAAAAACAAAGTGGTTGAAGTTTAAACCATAACGGATTGTAAGAGAGAAAGGGACAACTTATTCACTATACAAAAGACAAACAATATACAGTCATTCGGCAAGAACACACTGGACATACACACGACCAGAGAGAAGAGCAAATGTAGAGCAATTCGCCCTCACTTACTTCACAGCGGAGACATAATCTAGAATAATCAAAAACAGTGTTTCCGAACTTTACAGACTACGTACTCAGTGACTAAGGTGACCGTAGTAGTAGAAGGGAGAGATTAGCTTCAACAGATGATAAGATATTATTTATTTGTTTAGGAAACCTTGGCTCGTACTGAGGATGAACAGATTATAATAAGTCAGAATTCAGCTGTAAACAAAGAGTGATATTAGAGAGGAGTAATATCGTGAGAGACTGTTTACATCATTTTGAAACTGCCCGAACGTGAAGCACACAAATGGCCACCTCAGGACGAACAGTTAGTGTAGGATCATTGGGAGCAATGTTGAGATAATGCTTGCAGACATATTGGGAGAGGCACAGCTGTTGGTGCCTGGGGGAGGCACAGCTGTTGGTGTCTGGGGGAGGCACAGGTGTTGGTGCCTGGGGAAGGAACAACTGGTGGTGCCTGGGGGAGGCATAGCTGATGGGGCCCTGGGGGGTTGGGGTGAGGAGGGGGGATATAGCTGGTGGTGCTTGTGGAAGGCACGGCTGTTGTTGCCTGGTGGTACATGTGAGAGATGCAGCTGGTGGTGCCTCGAGGAGGTGGAACCAGTGGTAGCTGGGGCAGGCAGAGCTGGTGGTGCCTTAAAAGGTTGGAGGGGGATGACTGGGTGGATGAAGCCGAATTATACTCTGGAATGGTTTTGAACTGGGATCTAGGATCATCCTAGAATACCTAAAGATGAAGAACTGGAATCGCCTGGTGCTCGTCATCTCGCTGTTTCTCCCTTTACGTTTCAGGTATTTCCAGGACAACACAAGTTATGATGACCCAGGGAAGTCGTGACATGAGCAAAAGAGTAATAACATTTTTCTGCATCCTGCAGACGAAGACTATGAAATCCCCATAGGAGTATATTGCTTACCTAGGGTCAGGCCGTTCAGCACGCGGACCATGAGGTAACTCCAGAAGGTAGCCATTGGGTCGAACACCTGCGTCGTCTTGGTGTTAGAACATAGGAGTTCCCTGGGGATCGTGGCGGAGCATCTGACGCTGCAGATATCCTCTCCCGTCCGGCTGGGACCTGCATCAACATCATACGCCGTCTCATTCCCCTCAGCCACGTTCACAGACTGTACACAGAAGATATAGATGTGTATAAGGGCGAGTGTTATATTAACCGTCATTGAGATTGTTAACGTATACGTTACCAGCTATCGCCTGTAGAACCTTCACTGGGTCTCATCTTCCACGCCACCTGGACTTGTATCAATTCATAAAAGATAATCAAGAAGAGCAATGAGAGAGGGATGAATTTCTCCTCTCTCTCTTTTCCTTCCATTCCTCTCTTCCATGCTCCTCATCCTCACTTCAATTCTATCACCTCGTGTTTCATATAGCTTTGCTCCACTCTTTTCTTCTTCTTTTTCCCCCCTTATCTTTCCCCCTCAATCACTGATCCTTTCTCTCTTCACCCTTTCTACACTTCTCTCTCCCTCTCGCCTCTCCTGATCTTCATGTCTTCTTTTACATAAACTAAATCTTGTTACGTTCGTTTACGGTACAAGAAATGAATATTGTCGTGTAGCACAGCGTCCATCAAGGAATAGCAACTGTCACAGAACAATATTAGTTCCTTGCTTCGAAGAGGAGGCTGGCTGCTAAATCTATAATCTTAATTATCTTGTCTAAATGTCTAAAGACTTTCGTTTTTTGTGCACTGTTGTTCTAACTTTGAAAGCGTTGTTCATTATTCCTGAGATGCAAGATAGGAAAAAAAAAGATAAACAGTTGGGTTAGAGGCAGTACTAGCTTTCTTATATATCATAAGCTCACTAATGTATGTCCTGGGATTCAGATCAGTTACTGGTACTGTTAGATTAATTCTCCTCACAACTTTGAAAACTAGAATACAGAATTCCTCTGTAACCACCATTACAAAAATTGCTGCTGCTACTACTTCTATCACCACCACCACTACTATTACTACTACTACTTCTACTACTACTACTTCTACTACTACTATTACTACTACTACTGCTTCTACTACTACTACTACTACTACTACTACTACTACTACTACTACTACTATTTCTACTACTCTTACTACTACTACTACTACTACTACTACTACTACTACTACTACTACTACCACTACTACTACTACCACTACTACTGCCACTACTACCACCAAATATTTACATATGAATAGAAGACAAGAAAAACAAAATCACATGGAAGCAGCTCTGATGCCGGCCTTGCCCTCCACACCAGTGATCAACACCTACACAATAACCTATTACCAGGTCATGCGCAGAATGTTCTGCTTTTCACGGCATCAAAAGAAGATAAATCAGCTCTTAGAAAATCTGTAAGTTTCACATCATCACCACACTTTCATTGAGCTTGCTCAAAGGCAATTACGCGGTAGTGTGGCCACGGACATCACACTGCGCAGCGTAGATTTGCCAATACTGAGAGTATTAAGATCATCTGCAGACACTGAAGGCACTGAGATGATCTGACGATGCTGAGAGTACTGAGGTGATTCCTATGAGCAAGCTGTTGAAATAGACTTCTGCTTTAGTGCAACTTGATGGGGAGGATTTTAGTGGTCTTTCTTGACCCCTGGGAACGACTTTAACAGTGTAGAAGATAAGGGCATACCTGGTCGACTTCTGACAAGCGAAAAATTTACACATACCAAGAACAGCAATGGGTCTAAGACCGAACCCTGTGGCACGCCAATTGTAACCCCCAACTCATCTCGAGGATGCACCTATTACCAATGTGTTTTACTCCTTTCTAGTAAGGTGGTCTACTCTCCAGTGAAGGAACCCATCCCTTATTCCTTCCTGTAGATTCAGCCTCTAATGGGGATAATGTCAAAGGATTTCTGGCTGTCCAAAAACATATTCTACCCATGCACCTCTTTGATCTAAAATGGTTTTGCCTAAGTGTGTGTGTGTGTGTGTGTGTGTGTGTGTGTGTGTGTGTGTGTGTGTGTGTGTGTGTGTGTGTGTGTGTCTGGATGCATGTGTGTGTGAAAGGAGGAATATGTTTATTTTTTTCTTTATTTTGCTTTGTCGCTGTCTCCCGCATTTGCGAGATAGCGCAAGGAAACAGAAGAAAGAAATGGCCCAACCCACCCCCATACACATGTATATACACACACGTCCACACACGCAAACATACACACCCATACATCTCAATGTATACATATATATACACACACAGAGACATACATATATACCCATGCACACAATTCACACTGCCTGCCTTTAATCATTCCCATCACCCATACACGCACATATACACACATACATATACACATTCACAATTACCGCCCCCATCCATTCCCATCGCCACCCCGCCACACAGGAAACAGCATCCCCCTCTCCCACCAGCGCCAGGAAAAGACAAAAAGGCCACATTCGCCCACACTCAGTCTCCAGCTGTCATGCATAACGCACCGAAACCACAGCTCCCCCTCCACACCCAGACCCCACACACCCTTCCACGGCCCATCCCAGACGCTTCACATGCCCTGGCTCAATCCATCGACAGCACGTCGAAAGGAGGAATATGAGAGATAATTTGAATAAAAGCAAGGTTATGAGGTTTAGCTGGGAAGAAAAATAGTTTGGTTTTGGTGTGGGTCTGAATATAGAAGACCTTGAGGAAGAGGGATGTGACAGGAATGGACAAGGCAGCGCATGGATCTATGATAGGTGAAGCGCACTGTGAGGTGGGTGAGGGGGGGAAAGGTTCTGGGTGTACAGAGGAATGTTCGGAAAGAAAGGGCATTGTCTGTGAGGTTTAAAGATGGACATGTCTGAAGGCATACAGTCTCGATGGTGATGTATGGATGAGAGTCATGGACCCTAAACGCAAAAGGAGGGTGAAGGGAGATGTTTTGGAAATGAAAAACTCACCTTTTTTTTTTGCCCCATTTTTTTCAGGTCATGCATCTTGCTGCTTCCTTTTTTTACATCTCCCAGTCACTCATACGCCTTTCCTACAGGAAACGCTTGTATGAATCTCTTTTCTCTTTCACTAACAAGTTGACTTCATCCCACTCACTCACTACCCTCTTTCACACCCCTTTATCCCATCATCCGCAAGCCACTTACTGCTCCCGCACACGTAAGTACCGCTTCCGTGAATACCTCCTACTTCCCAAGTTTCATTCAGCCTCATCTTTTGCCGTTCCTCATCCAAGCCTCAATATCTTTCATCACTCTTTACCCGCCCATGTCAATTCTTCTTTTCCGAAAGCCAGTGCAAACTTCTACCCTTGCCCAAAGACGTCATGTAACATCCCCTCAGTTGCCCAATGCAACACATTCATATTCAAAAGTCTCTTCTTTACGCGCCTAGTAATTATTAGTACATACTCCAGAAATTTCTGTTGACCCCTTTCATTTCTATTCATTAGCTCTTTTCCAGCGCACAATTGCAAAAGCTGCTCGTTATTTTCTTTCACAGTAGGTACCCTATTTCCCTCGGTATACCCTTAAATGCCACATCCCCCACTATTGTATTCAAATCACCCATCGCTAATACCTGATCTCTAGCATCAAAGCTTCTGATGCACCCACTCAACCGTTCCCAAAACACTCGCCTGTCTATATTCTCACTACCAGGTAAGCAGTAGAAATCAACTACCTTCTAATCCATTTTCATTTTCATCCACATTATCATTGAGTTCCCTTCCCTAAAGCACGTACTTATTTTAGCACATTCCCTTCGGCAGAAGTACCATTCCCTCCTTTGTTCTCGCCCTATCATTAATCTCATACTTTAGCTTAGGACATTCCAAAACTATTCCTCCCCCGTTTTCTTGAGCGAGAATATCCAGGTCCGTCTCCCCAAACATACTAGGTGTTTCTCCCTTAACTATTTTTTATCTTGGTTACATCCATGCGCATTCAGACACCCCAGCCTAAGCCGTCAAGGAGAATGAGGACTAATTGCTTGGATTCTTTTAATGTTCCCACTTTTGAAAATTGAAAACAAGAGGGAAAGGTCTCTAGTCCCTCGACCCTACCTATTTTTGTTGCCTTTTCGAACATGTACAGTATGCGAATGTTATTTCTCCATAGTTTCTATTACTACTACTACTACTACTACTGACGCCTCTTCTCAGGTGTTCAGTTATGTCTTGCAATCTACGACATGAGGCTAGATGTAGAAAGGTTAAAAGAAGTTAGGTGTAGAGAGGTAAGAAAAATGACATTGGAAGAACCTGCTAATTAAGCCAACTCCTGTTACGATAAAAAAGAAAAAACTTTCAACAGGAACAATACTGGCTGATGATCTCGGCTGTAGAACTATGGACCGCCAGCTTCACTTAGGCCAACACCGTTGTATTTCAATCAATAATAAAGAATCAGCCTTGTAACAATATAGATAGAATGGCAAGGATGCATTATGGGGATCTCACTTATTCTTCAAGTATAGATACAGACTTATTAATTATTTCTTTCATCGAGTGCTGACACTCGGCCAGAGACTCTGACATCCTCTCACCCATAAGCCAAGATCCTCTACCTCGGGGATATCAACGTTCACCATAGGGAATGGTTGAATTCCTTCCATACGGATGGTGGAGGGATAGAAGCCCTCACGTTCTCCATTTTCAATGATTCAAAGCAAATTTTCTCCCACCCTACCTATATTCCAGACTGCTTTGACCACTCTCGTAATATTCTGGACTTGCTTTTAACCTCTAGTTCATCCTTCTGTGAGTACACAATATCATCCTCAGCTGGTTCATTTAACCATACTCTCATAAATGTATCTTTTCTAATGACACCTCTCCCACCAGCAGCTCCTTCTAAGCGTAGAAAGTGGCACTTCAACAAAACTGACTGGAATAACTTAAGTAACTTCTTTTCTAACTTTCCTTGGGTAGATTACTGTCTCTTATATGGTGATGCTTCTGTCTCAGCCAAACTCATAGCGGAGGTTATTCTTGTGGGAATGAAAGCATTTATCTTCTCTGCCTCTAAGACGACCTCCTCATCCAATCCATGGTTCAATCGTTCCTGTTCTGAGGCCATTCAGGCAAGGGATCCGGCATATCGGACTTGGAAAAACTCTCCTTCCTCTGGCTCTCATTCAGCCTTTATTACTACCAGTAATCGTTGCAAGCACGTTATCCGTGAGGCGAAGCGCTCTTTTATTCAAAGGAAGTGCGATAACCTCTCCTCGTCATCCACTGATAGGTCTTTCTGGTCTTTAGCTAAGGGCATCTCTAACAACTTTTGTCGCTCTACTTTTCCTTCACTTCTCCGATCTAATGGTAGATAAAGCAAGTCTCTTTGGTTCCCGTTTCTCCTCTAACTCCACTGTGGATGACTCTAACATTCCTTAACCCTATGCCTCTTCCCTTAATCTCTTTTCGGACTGTCCGAAAAGTGCTTCTTTCTTTTGACACCAGCAAGGATTATGGTCCTGATGGCATCAATTTCCGTGTACTGAAAGAGTGTACCTCTGAACTTGCTCCTATTCTTGATCACCTGTGCCATTTCTGTTTAAACACCAAAACTTTTCCTTCTTCTTGGAAGCATGCAGTGATACATCGCTTCCCTAAGAAGGGTGATCGTTCTGACCCCTATAACTATCGTCCTGTTACTTTTGACGTTCACTGGTTTCGAAGTCGTTAAATCCCTCCTCAAGTCCCATATCCCTAAACACCCGAAAATCACAGTCTTCTGTCTGATCACCAGTATGACTATCGTAAGGTGAGATCCACTGGTGATATTCTTTACTATCTCACTAACGTCTGGTCATCGTCCCTGAAAGATTTTGGGGAGTCATATGTAGTTGCCCTTGCCGTATCTAAGGCTCTTGACAGGGTGTGGCATCGGGGTCTCATCTCTTAGCCCCTCGCTTTTGGGTATAATCCATCACTTTGCTCCGTCGTATCTAGCTTCCTCTCCGGCCGATCTACCTCTGCGGTTGTTGATGGATCAGCCTCCACTCTTCTCCATCAGCAGCGGTGTCCCTCAAGGTTCTCTCTTGTCCCCAACACTTTTTTCTTTTCTTGTCAACGATTTCGTCTCCTCCACAAATGATCCAATGCATTCATACGCTGACGTCTCAATTCATCCACAACCTTCAATTCTTCTCCCTCTTTTCTCACTCGATCTGCATCTCGTCTTGACACGGCTTCCTCATTATACTCAGACTTGGACAGCATATCTAAGTGGGGTAGACAAAATCTTGTTAAGTTTGATGCCTCTAAGACCCGACTTCTACCCATCTCTCCATCGAAAACTCCTCACAACTCTCGTCTCTTCTTTGACGGTTCTGTAATTCCACCTCTTGACTCAATGAACTCCACATTACAGGAATAGCTAAGTCTGCCTCTAAGAGCCTGGGTGTCCTGATTAGATGTCGAAACTTCTACACTTCTGAACAGTTGCTCCGTTTATACAAGGGAGTGATACGTCCTTGTATGGAGTACTGCTCTCACATTTGGGGTGGTTCTAGCTCTATATCCTTACTTGACAGAGTTGAGTCGAAAGCGGTCAGGCTTATAAACTGCCCCAGGCTAGCTTACAAACTTAACCTCCTTGACCTACGCCGCAATGTTGGTTCACTATCCCTCATCTACAGATATTGCTTTGGTTTTTGCTCTCGAGAGCTGGCTGCTTTTGCACCCGCACCACTAATTAGACCACGCCATACTCAGCAAGCTGCTGGGTCACATGATTATTGTGTGTCCATCAGCAACTCAGGGATGAACCGTTTTGACACCTGCTTTTATCCCTACACTTCAAAGCTTTGGAACTCTCTACCTTCTCATGTTTTTCCCAGTAACTATGACCTTGCACATTTCAAAGGACAGGTCTTTCATTTCCACAAAATTTCGTAAATACTTTCCCTTGACTTTTCTTTTTCTATTCTATAGTTCTCTCTATATTTCAATTAAGGCCTGGCCTTGATGTGGACTTTTGTTTGTGACTGGAGACTTTAAAATTAAGAAAAAAGAATATATAACAAATACACTTATCGTATGTATTGAAAAAGACAGTATACAATACTGTTACCTATCAAAATACAGATGAAATCTAGTGGCAATGATAATGATATGTCAAATATCAAATGAAAATGTTGATATGCATATTAGCGAAAGAAATACTGATTATATACTGCAAGTAAAGATGAGGCACATATCAATAGAGATTTTAATAGTTATCCATTAAATAGAGTCATGTAAACCTTGTTTTCTTTCATGAAAATCTGGATAGACTCTAATAATTTTGTGTGCTTTCCCTTTGGGAGACTACGTTCTGTATCATTTCTATATGATGCTATCATCAATAGGGCAGACTTTGATGGTAAACTTTACAGGTGAACGGAAGTATGAATAACTCTTTCTAATGAAACAGGTCTACTGACTAACCCGAGCCGGTAAAGAAACATTAAGATGAGTAAGTCATGTAACAAGCGAAACGTACTAGAATTCTTGTTACTGTAGTAAAGCAGGAAGCAGAACAGAATGTCGTATCACTGCAATGTAAGTGCTTGAAAAACTGCGCGGAGCTTTCGTATATTGATAGTGCAGGAGATGCATGTTTTTGATCGCCCATACCAGTGACATGATTGCGAAACCAGCAATTTTTTTGTTAGTATTGCGTTATCTTAGCATGATTCCCGATAGAGCTTCTCACTTCAGTCTGCGCATCACTCTGTGATAACCAGCAAGGTTTGTCTAATTCTGACGCACACGCACACATTCCCTCTCCACTTGCGTTGATAACTACTGCTGATATATCACTGTGTGGTTTAAATCTCAATGGATTGAACATTGTGGTATCATCAGCTCGTCAAAGTTCCTATTTTATCCATGGCAAAGACTTTGCTCCTTTCATTTGTGAGTTAAAAAGAATGAATTGATGGATGATGGTGTCATTTATGTATACGACCCGAGTGACAGCGCTGAGAGTACATAGGAAATAGTGGACATTCATTGTTCTGGCTTGTAAGGATGCGTCGTACACAGACGCACCGACGTTCACATGCCTTATCCAAATGACTTTAAAGAGACTGGCTAGTTGCTCTGGATGGCAGCAATGACGTCTCCCTCCTGCGTCAGATTACCGAGAGGTGGAAGGAGGAGGTCAGACTTCACACTCAAGCTTTCCGGGAAGAAAACAATGAGTTTGAAATTATAGAGTAGTGAAGGGATCGACAATCCACCCACCACGGCCGCAGGGCCAGAGCACCGTAGGCCCCGTGAAGGTCAAGATATAGGAGGGAGGTGCGTCACCTCCCACAGCAGAACATACCTCCTGTCCGCCTTACTGCATGCATGTTCCTCTGCCTCTCACGGTATCCTTTCTCGTCACGCAGACTCGCTAATGCAAAGTGATACCCCCTGTTTAGTAGCCCATTTGTTCAGAGAATCTTGCCATGTAGCAGCCCGCTCGTTTCAAGCCCCTTCTAGAAGTCGCTTGTTCTATGCCCTTGCCCCGTGTGGCAACCAACTCCTCTAGGTCGTTGTAACAGCCCACTCGTTTAGGGTCGTTGCCCTTCGTAGTCGTCCACTCTGTTGCCTTTTGCTGTAGGCCATTCATTCCGGGTCCTTGAACTGTGTTCAGAACCCTAACTCTGGGGAGCAACCAGTCCTTTCAGTGGTAGTGTTGTGTGCTCATGTCGGTAATCGCCGCCCGGTGCTGGGAGACTTTACACGCCGATGAGGAACGCTATACAACCTCTTACTTTGGACATCAATAAATTACCGAAATCTAACCTAGGTCAAGCGGTATGGTCTGTGCGTAATGATACTCTTTGGATCAGAGTAGGCGGTGCTGTTAGGAAGATGGCGTTTATAGTTATTATGGACTCGTTTCTAAGACATGACGGTTATAAAAGACGAACTGGTAACTGCCACACCTGTTTCTGAACGACTGTAATCAGAGCAAAGTGTCGGGCTCACGCATGCGATTCGCCGATGTCACAATTTCAATCATTTTTGCGTGCAGGAGAGGCTTATGATGGTGACATGCAGCTAGTCTTCTCTAGCAGGTATGTTGGACGTAATTTTAGTGCTTTAAGAAAATCGGGGAATGAGTTCATGTTGACATTGTGCGTATGTTTGTATAATATATTCCCTCTTAACTCTCACTAGAAATTTCGTTGAACATTACTAAACGAAACTAGTCTTTTCCAGGAACAGCTTTCCACATTTTTTTTCTAACCTAAGGCATTTTTTTTTTTTAAACGGAAATGAGTAAGGTCGTGTGTACTAACCTGGAGCGAGGGTTGAGGGCAGGGCCAATCGACGAGCTGGAGGCTGGTGATGTTGTCGGATCCGGTGACGGGGCGAGCCTGGACCAGCGCCTGGGACACAGCCACGTCTTGCTGTCCGCTGCAGCCCGCCAACCCCGGGACTGGGCACGGGTCGCCCACTAGCTCTGCTTGAGGGCCGGAGCCACTACAGATAACCAGGTTGCTATATACGCTTCCATTCCAAAGGCAGGACGAAATATCATTGCATCAAGTTTTGCATTTTCTTAAGCACAAGCGAGCGTTATGAACAGGAAATTGGATATCGTTGATAGTACCTTATGGGGGGCCCACAGAGGGAGCAGTTGGTGACGGTGAGTTCGACAACGTCCAGCTCTGGCAGGTAGTCACAGCGGTGAGGGTGTTGGAGCTCCAGGCTCGGGGCAGCGCCATTGCGGCAGGAGACACTAAGGGGCAGAAGGTCTGGCAGTGGGTGATGCTGGCGAGCTATGGGCACGACGGAGAACACCAAGGCTGCACACCCGCTCGCTGCCATAGTGATGCTCAGGAACACCTGCCAAACCAGGAAGGTATTAGCGAAGCACATTCAGGGTAGGGAGAGAGAACATTATGTACAATGTGGACACAGCGGTACGCTAGTACAAACACATGATACACATCATCTCATGAGGATGATAGAAACAATGGCTGGATTTATATGAAACGTTCATTAACATGATACTAACCTGAAATACACATGTTATACACTGTGATAACTTTAGCAGAAGACAAGTGATAAAGAATATACTGGCATTTGGTATGTGCTACACCTTGTTTTATTACACTGGCTATTGTTCGCTTGTCACAATTACTGTAATATTTTCCCTTGAAAATACAAATTACATGTTTTAACATCGTGAATCTAAGTTTGAAGTAGACGTCATATGAGGTATAGTGAAACAGCAAATAGATACACACCAAAAACAACAACAACAACAACAACAACAAAACTAGAAAATGCATTAGGACAGTAATAAACAGAAGGAAAGTGAGAAAGAAAATCTCAAAACAACAAGCATAGTTACTAGAAGATAATGATGTAATTATGAAGAACAGAATAACCAGGATCTAAAGCTGCAGAAACTTACTCCCCAGGATACACAGGATACACAACGTCTTCCCTACGGTGCACACAGCAACCTGAACTCATGAAGTCCTTATATATATTCAGGAGCATCATGATGTAAGACACAATAGCAATACTACTGATAACGGAACATATAGAGGTCCAGGACGAGGGCAAGTGTGTCCGTCATATGTAGGTAAAACTTGGGGAGAAAGTTACGCAGAAGATACTTGTGCATTCAGGAAGTCGCAGAGTTACATGGACTTAGGAGTCATGAGGAAAGGGATAAGACTTGTACGGAGAATGCTGCCACATCAATCCATTATACTGGGCAAACCACAGACAAGTTGAAATGATGTACTCTCCATATGTTCGCTCATGAGTTGATTTTACTGCACTTCTGTTTGCTATATTGTCTAGAAGGCTTGAGAAAATGAGAGATGAAGGTATGAGAAATGTCTTTGGTTCTCACAATAATACTAGGATTCTTAATACGTAGAGAGAAGTTGGTACTGTCTAACAGCAAAGACTAACGGGAGTCAGTCTTATTGGTATTCGAACGCTCACAGAAACGCATTTCCATGCACAAAAACCTTTCAGACATTCTTCTCCAAAGGGAGGTGTATAGACTGATAGACTGATCTTGAGTTCAGGGTGTATGCTCTTTAGGATCTGCGTAGACCAAGGAAGACGACACCTCCCTTACTGGGATGTTAGTCCCTTTGACATTAGTGTTTCCTCTTCTACGTCAAAATAACCCCTCAGTTTACACCTTGAGCAGAGGTTCGAAGTCAAAAATGACACCCTAGTCATAACACTATCACCACTGAACGTAGTCTCTCATAGATGACACATGCAGTTGGGTCTCAGTATGTTATCTCGTCATGCAGTATATTTTCTTTTGTTACTTAAGATGGGACAAGCAACTGAATGCCCTAATCAAGGCCATGTCATTAACGCTGTATATAGATATACCTAGCCAGAGCTAGGTATATCTATATACCTAGCCAGAGCTAGGTATCCAAATTAGCGACCAAAGCCTCGGGAAGGATGAACAGCTGGATTGATTGTAGACCGATTACAGCAACCTGGATGCGAACCTTTGTGCCCAACACCCGGGCGGCCCATGAATACATCACGGTCAGAAATGCTAACCGATACACCTAGGAGAACCTTGAACAATAACGTAATGAAAGCATTAGATATAAGGATATACGTGCAGTGAAAACAATACAAAGATATACAAATAAGTAAAAGATGAGTTGCGTTAGCTACATAGACTTACACTGAAAGCCCAACCTGACATCTTTTTCTCTCGTCTTCGATTTATGGAAACAACTTTTCTTATATCTTACCTGTATGAGCAAACACTATCATCTAAAAATCAATACATTTACAAAGATAAACTTTCATGGTCACGGGCAAAATGAGGCTACCTTTAAGAACTAGTTGTAAGGTAAGGCAGATGATACAAGGCTGGAGTATAAATGCAATTCAATAACCAAGCTTTTCTTCCTTTATTTGCTCGTGCGCTATCCTTCATATCATCTCTACATCTAAATGCACCTTTCATGTTTTTGTACATGTTGTAATGCCATAGACTCCTAACGAAATTCAGGTAAAGAACATATATGTTATGAGGCATTTGAGCCACAGGGGAAGATAGCGAGTCTGACCTTAAAGTTGCCAATCTTGTCGGCCACCAAGCCGGTGAGGGGAGGTCCAACGATGGCGATGACGGGGTTGAAGGCGTACACAACACCCAGCTCCTTCTCCGTGATGCCGAGGGACCTCGCCTGCAGCGTCAGGAAGGGGAACATGGCCATAGACGCTGCCGGGGGTGGGAGAGAGGGAAACATGTCAGCAAGAGGGGCGGAGATGGTCAGTTCTACCACTCACACAGGCTAGTCTTTCACCCACACGACTCTGGCTTCTCAACACACAGGTTTAGCTACACGTTTGATGCTAACTAAACCTTCGAA
Source organism: Panulirus ornatus (assembly GCF_036320965.1). Classification (NCBI taxonomy): domain Eukaryota; kingdom Metazoa; phylum Arthropoda; class Malacostraca; order Decapoda; family Palinuridae; genus Panulirus; species Panulirus ornatus. The sequence continues at coordinate 57,174,528 of NC_092227.1, read as the reverse complement.
TTATGAACCATTAGAGTAAAACAGCAGCATAATATATTTCATTGTCATTCGTCTATTCATTTATTTACGCCTTGACGCAGCAGTTCTGCACCTGTGCACACAACCAGAGGTTGTCTACCAAGTACAGTGGAAGCTACGTGGGTCTTTAGGTAGCTTCAAACGAAGGTTGGATGATGTGTTTATGGGTTCAGGCGGTTGGTTGTAGGATGGACAGACTCAGGACCTGCCTAGCATGGGCCAATAGGCCTCTTGCTGTGACCTCACTTCTTATGCTCTCATGTTGTGCTGCTGCTGTTGGACAGTGTCGATCTACTGCACTAACCGTGAGGCATCACAGGCCCACCCGAATCCTGGGCAAGGGAGTCGACCCACGGCCAATCCAAGGTGTTCATCCTCTCCTCGGGGCTGGTCGATGAACGAGCTTAGCTTGGTGTGTGTGTGTGTGTGTGTGTGTGTGTGTGTGTGTGTGTGTGTGTGTAAGACAAAGGAGTGTGTAGGACGATATGCATCTCTCCCTCAAACCACCAACTACGTACGTTTGCAAAGGTGAACCTAGGAAATCCCAATCTATCCCAGAATCAGCTGACAGCTTCACACACGCACACACACATACACACACCCACACACACACGTCTGGCTAATTGAAACAGTCACTAGAAAGTCTCAAAGATGTATTTAAAACAAATAAACAAAATTTTACCAGACCTATTAACACATAAACAAGGGATTGTTAAAAAAGTGTGTGTGTGTGTGTGTGTGTGTGTGTGTGTGTGTGTGTGTGTGTGTGTGTGTTTATCTATCTGTACTTTGCAGGAGGGAGTATTACACTTGTGGGGCCCAATCTCTTGTGCACGGGAGAGACTTTTCACTTATGTTCCCAGTTTCTTAACCTTTTATATATATATATATATATATATATATATATATATATATATATATATATATATATATATATATATATATATATATATATGACATGTCTTTACTCTTACGTCTTCATATGCGAACACATACCCACACACACCAACCCTCTGTGGGTTAGGACGTGTGTCAGTGGCTCTCTTCGGCCGCCTACAGGTCAACGTGTCGACTTGAACTCTCGCTCTACCCGTAACCCCTCAGCGCCCAGCTTGACACTTGGATTACGCCTGGTTGGACCTACCAGCATCACACAGGTGTGTCTACCTCCAGGAAATTTGATTGTGAAAGAGATAGACATAAGAAACATTTACCGGTGAAGTGAATTGCTGTAGTATTGCATTAGGTACATACATTATATATCTAGTGGTAAACATTAAGTGATGAAAGTTACATACAGTTTGAACTGCAGTAATTCTGTGTTAACATATATAATTTACTTAATAGTGAACATTAAGTGATGAATATGTTTACGTTGATTGCGTTACAGTAATACAGTAGTTGACGTACATATGACTGGGAAAACTAAGCTTTTTGCTTGTTTAGCTGTGCACTTGCTTATGTATTGTTTATGACATTCACAGTAGTAGGTATAGGACAATCTTTGTATCTGTACGAACTCTGATAGGCACCCACATACACATACACATGTATGTATATGTGTATGTCTGTGTATGTATATGTATGTATACGTTGCAATGTATAGGTATGTATGTGTGCGTGTGTGGGCGTTTATGTATACACATGTGGATGTCGGTGGATTGGGCCATTCTTTCGTCTGTTTCCTTGCGCTACCTCGCTAAGGCGGGAGACAGCGACAAAGTATAATAGATAAATGAATATATATATATATATATATATATATATATATATATATATATATATCATTTACTCAGAGAATGATCTCTTTCCACACATTGCTCAGTGCTCTCAGGACTTTCGCCTCCTCACCCACCTTGTGACTCACTTCCTTTTCCATAGTCTCATTCTCTGCTATGTCCACTTCCATGTATCTACATCGCTTCACGTCCTCCAGATTTTCTCCGGTTGAAATGTCACACCCCAACTAGCACGTTCGTCTGCCGTGCTAAACCTTGTCTCTATTCACGTTTACTTTTAACTTCATTCACACGCTCTCCCACACTGACTCACCAACTTCTACGGTTTCTCACTTAAGTCTGCCAATAGTGATGTGTTATCAGCAAACAACAAATGGCTTAGTTCCTAGGCCCCTCTCACCCCTTACAAATATACGGTGTAGGATAAAAGAAATTGGAATCAGCGATCAGTTTTTTCATAAGTATAAGTATGTGTGGAGTAAGAAAGGAGGAAAGTGACTGTTTCCACTTGATATGCGACAGGGGTGTGTGATGTCACTACGGTTCTTTACATTATGTTCAAAGATGTGGTGGTGAGGGAGGTGGTATGTGGTCAGCATTGGCCCTGGACACTAGAACTAGCACTGGTCCTGGGCAATGACTAGCTCAGGGCACAGGTATTAGCACTAGCCATAGGCACCGGCACGAGCACTGACCCTTGACACTTACGCTTGCGCTGGCCCTGCGCAATGGCAGTAGCATTAGTCCTGGGTACTGGCACCTCCACTAACCCAGGGCATTGGCACTAGCATTGGCTCTGAGCACTGCTGTTAACGCTACTCGTAGGCTTGTGGACCAGCACTGACTCTGGTTACTAGCACTAAGATTGGCCCTGGGTACGGGCATTACCATAAGCCTTAGGTACTAACACACGCACTAGGACCGGGCACTGGCACAAATATCAGCTCTGAATACTGGCATTGGCACTGATCCTGAGCAAATGTACTTTCACTGATTAAGGCACATGTAATTTCATTGTTCGAGGTACTTGTACTGTCACTGGTTGGGACACTCGCACTACCACAGGTCAAGGCACTGGTGCCGTCTGTGGTCGGTTCACTGGTACATTGGTACTGTCATTGTTTGGAGTCACTTGTACACCGGTCACTGGTATTTTCACTGATCAGAATACTTGTGCTGTCACTGGTCGGGGCACTGGTGCTCTCACAGGTCGGGGCACTGGTACTCTCACAGGTCGGGGCACTGGTATTCTCACAAGTTGGGGCACTGGTACTCTCAAAGGTCGGGGCACTGGTACTCTCACAGGTCGAGGCACTGGTGCTCTCACAGGTCGAGGCACTGGTGCTCTCACAGGTTGAGGTACTGGTACCCTCACAGGTCGGGGCACTGGTTCCCTCACAGGTCGGGGCACTGGTGCTTTCACAGGTCGGGGCACTGGTACTCTCACAGGTCGGGGTACTGGTACTCTCACAGGTCGGGGGACTGGTACTCTCACAGGTCGGGGCACTGGTACTCTCACAGGTCGGGACACTGCCGCTGTCACCGATCGAGGCAATGATAAGCACTGGCTCATTGCTTGTCTTGTTGACACAAAACTTCGCCGACATCTTCTCCGTTGTACATAACACACGTTACGCCCCGTTGATTGACGATGGGGAACACAATCATTCTTTTCCTCATCTCATTCCAGGTGTGAAGGAGGTCAGTCAAGGTGTTCGATTATACTTTCTCTTTCCAACTACTCTCCTGGTTCTCGTTGACATTCTAATAATTTACAGGGTTAACTTAGTTTTCCCTGCATTTCATTCTTTCCCCCTCGAGTGAGTATTCACAAGTTACTTTCACTGTTGTATCTACTTCCTAACACTTCATAATGCACCGGGTTTCGTCATGAGGGCCTGAAACAACCACAAAGCAAAAAACAAATGTTCAGAACAATGATCAGAAATGAGAACAAAAGTCAAGCGCTTACCGAAGCTTACGTCAGATCTGCTTCCGCAGCCGTGGCTAATATGCTGGCAAATGGGAAAAAATGAAGCAACATATATATGTATATATATATATATATATATATATATATATATATATATATATATATATATATATATATATATATAATCACGGTATGTGACTGAGAGAGAAATCAATTCTTATTATCATTTGAATTAACGTGGTCATCAACGCAGTGTTTGGAAAATATATCAAATTCCGTATGTGCTGTGTCTTCGAATGACATCCGTGTCAGATACCGCGACAGCATTGGGAAGAGGTTGTAAAAACATTTCACTGGAAAGTGGTAATGTGTGACCATATTTATCCAAAAGAAATTAAGATATTAGATTTTCTCGCTATTGACAGATATTCTTTCCTACTTTATGGCTGGAGTATAGTTTCCTAAGGGTGGGTATTATTTCCTCTTCGTTCTTACTTCATACATTGTCTTCAAATTAAGATATCCTCATGCAGAACTACCCGAGTTTGCCGGAGTCGCCTGCAGATTTAGATATCTATTTCTAGGCAACTTGGATAGCGCTCAGCGTAACCCGTGCTGACGTCGTGCCTTCTGAGTGGTATCAAACTTGTGTACCTAACGGCAGGTTGACGAGGGTGTGGCGGGAGCGGCAAATGCATCTCCCTGGGTAAGATCAGTTATACAACAGTCCCTCTGGGCGAACAGCTGCTGAGTTGTTGAGTCAGCCTCTGAGGTACTGGTCAAAGCACTGAGGCACTGGGTGTGCCACTGAAGCAATGGATAAACCGGTTAGGTGTTAGGAAAACCGTGTGGGGGGTTGGGTATATCACCCAGGTAGTGGGTGGATCAGAGACGATGATATCACCTCAAGGTTAAGACATCATTATTAAACAAATGCATCATATATGACGAGTAGGGTGCTCAACGCAAGTCACAGAATGTTACAATCTTCAGGAAACCATCTTTTAAAATTTCAACCGAAAACAATCATAATTTCTTGCAATAAATGGTTATTCTTAAGGCGAAAAGTCGTAGAACTTGAGCCATATAAAGCAGAAAAGTCCTCTCTCACAGTTTCCTTGCAATACCCAAGGTCCTTTTTTTTGATTCAGTCTCTTACGATTTTAAAGACATCCTGGGAAAAAAAAAATAACATGGCATTTGGGAATACAGGAACTTGGTGAGCAACTGTCTTTCTTCTTTTCACCGTAACGAGGAAGCTGTTTGCGAGCAAGAACACACATAATGGTGATGTGGCCCTCAATGAGACTTTTCTTTGTATGTCAAAGACCACAGTCACGGACGGATATCGTAGTCGGGGCCCAGACCTTGAACGAGATTTGAGAAAAGTAAGAAAGAATGAGAGACGAAAGGAAGCAAGAAGAGAAAGATATGAAAGCTTGCGTTGATTAGAAATTTCTAAGGAAAACTATGTGAAGGTAAAAAGGTTCCAGAGCTCATCGGTGAAGGAAATGAGACAAAAATCACAACTGTCCGCCATTGAGTTGTAAATGGCGCCCACAAGCCATCAACATCGCCTTGAGGGTTTCATGCAACAAAGCCGGATAGAAAAATACTTGTCTGTAAAAATGCATTCTTCCTCAGGGTTTACACAGTTTTATATCTATCTATCTATCTATCTATCTATCTATCTATCTATCTATCTATCTATATATATATATATATATATATATATATATATATATATATATATATATATATATATATATATATATATATATATATATATATATATTTATCCCTGGGGGTAGGGGAGAAAGAATACTTCCCACGCATTCCTTATGTGTCGTAGAAGGCGACTAAAGGGGATGGGAGCGAGGGGGCTAGAAACCCTCCCCTCCTTGTATTTTAACTTTCTAAACGGGGAAACAGAAGATATCGCTACCTCGCAAACGCGGGAGACAGCGACATAGTATGATAGATAAATAAATATATATATACACACACACACACACACACACACACATTTCTATGATGTGTATGTTATCGTGAAGTCAATTCCCATTCACACAGGAGGGATTAAGTGAATACAGAAATGAACACAAATGAACTCTTGTGGGGATCAGTCTATACAGAAATGCGAACCCCAACATTAATACCCTTGGCCAGCAAGAGCAGGAACGTCGAGTGGTCCTCTGGGGTGGCCTTGCTACCCTGTGTTTTACATCAAATTTTGTCCAAGATAGGATATCCTGCAGATCATCAGCGATTTAGAGGTGACGGGTCCTTATGTAATCAGTATGACACAAACCCGGACACGAAATCACTCGTCATATCACAGCAACTACGGTCCCTGCAGGGAATGAGTGTTGCAGGGAAGGGGTCTACAGGGAAGAGTGTCTCCGGGAAGGAGTGTTGCAGGGAAGGGGTCTACAGGGAGGAGTGTCTCCGGGAAGGAGTGTTGCAGGGAAGGAGTGTTGCAGGGAAAGAAGTGTTGCATAAAAGGGAATGTTTCAGAGATGGAGTGTTACAGGGAAGGAGCGCTGCAGAGAGGTAATGTTACGGAAATAAAATATCGCAAAGAGAAAATAGGATCACCAACAACACCAGCTGTACAAAAGAACACAGTGTCAGGATGTAAGTGGCAGGAAATTATCCTTCTCAAGGTTAATCAGTGCAGACATCATCTTACCAAGATATTTTCTCATGGTAGACGCAACAAGATCCAATTACTTAATCACCTCAGTTTTCCCATGGAAGTCTATGGCTTGCATTGGAGTACAGGTAGGGAAACAATAGCTCGCCGTTCTTGCTCTGTATGAATAGAGCAACTAACCTCGTAATTATGCTGGCTTGTTTTGCTCAACATTCTGCCAACGACGCAGTCCATTGTTAAGTCCTGGAGAGGCATATTACATATCTGTCACAAATGTGCGGTCTGGGGATCATGGAAGGTTTACCAGACACAACACCGTGTTCACGGGACTGTGAAATGATGACAACTGAGGGATCAAGGTGACTTTAGTGGATTATGAAATTAAGATACTTGATTACTTTAAAGTTTTCGAACGTTGGAATGGAATTGAGAAAAGATTTTGGCTCGGGAAGGATTCGTGTAGAGTAGCAAAGAAAAAGGGAATCACATAGACGAGTGTTGTTTAAGAATCTTGTTAAGGAAACATGACCCCAGAGTGAGCTTCAAGATTCTATGTAAACGAGCATAAGGAACAGCGGCAGCTTAGGTATGGTGGGAGGGGAGTGGGACACGGTGGTCAAGCTTGGGAGTTGCTGGGGCGAGGATAACAAGAGAGGATGAGGTAGCGCTACCAGGAGGAAGCGTTCTGTGTACTGAGAACTTAGGGGAACAAAAGTAGCAACCTGAAGAGACCATTACGTGTCAAGAATTTGTAACTAGAGAAGGCAAGAAGGATAAAAGTCATTCTGACTAGTAAAACAAATGACATACAAGTTTTCATTAGATGATGGATTGTAGGGATAAGAAGAAATAAATGAGTTATATAGATACACAGACCACAAAGACCCATAGTCCAAGCCAAGTGGTCTGGCCTTAACACTCCTTGAAATTAAAATGATAGCAAAACAAAGGCTCTCTTCCCACCCTCCACTCCCTCCGGCAACACGCCTGACGGAGAACAGGTAGAAAAAGTACCTTGCAGGATTGACATGCCTGAAGGACATTCATGTGGGAAAGTTATAGGGTAGAATGAACATGAATATGTCATGAATTGCATCACCAACGACTTGCATTCCTTCAATTTTTGTTATGAATATATTAGTAAGGATAAGCTTGAGCTCCTGATGTTGAAGAATGATGCAATAATTCTTGCTCTCTCAAAGCAGGTTATATGGGTTCATCAATGTTGGTTTGTTACGGCAGCATTGCCAGGGAGAGATCAGTGGTTGAGAAGGCAGCATGATATACCATCACGTTATGATGATTAATCAAATGATTTATTCAGTACTGGAGAAAGACAAGTAATGATCAAGCCTAATTTTGAAGAATTAAGGGTTTTGATATGAACATTTCCCGGGAGCTTATTCTGCATATCAGTAATGTCGCTGGTAAGAAATATTTCGTACAGTCCAGATTATCTCGGTACCTCTAAATTCTAGTTCATTTACTCTCGTTGGCAGTGCTAGCGTTACCGCAAAGAAATTTTCAGTATCGACGTTGATGAATCCTTAAGTATTTTAAAGCATTCAATCAATTCTCCTCAGAGACATCTCTTGCTGAGGGAAAGCAAATTTGATTCTCGAAGTCTCTCCACCTGGCTAGAGTAGGGAGCCCAAAATTGCACTACATATTCGAGGTGTGGTCTAAGTAGACTTAGGTATGGTGGCAATATCACATCCTTGCTTTTTCATGTAAAGTTTCTGTTTATAAATCCCATCATCCTATTTGCTTTCTTGGCACCTTCATTACACTGTTAGGCAGAATTTAAAGTCGGTGGACACAATGACCCGTGATCCCTCACACTAGAGGTGTCCTTCATCCTGTGACCCATCGAATCTTTTGTTGAGATTTCCTACTTGTAACAGCTGACATTTCATGACGTTAAATGACATTTGCCTTTTTCTGGACCGTGCGGCGATTTTCTCCAGATCGTCTTGTAATCTTATCCAAGTTCGTTCCGTTAATGTGGCATTGCCGATCTTTGCGTCATTTGCAAATCTGGACATTGAATTATTCAGCCCTAAGTCAATGTCGTTCATAAAAGTGATAAAAAGTATAGGCCAAGTACGGATCCCCAGTAGTAACGGGTGACCACGGTGATGGATCACCATTCATTACAACTCTGTCTCCTATCACGTAACCAGGCTTCCATCCAATTCTCATACCACCTGAAAGCCTTAAGGACCAGACTTTATGTATCAGCTTAAAGTGGAGGAATTTGTTGAATGCTTTCTGGAAGTCCAGAAATATGATATCTAAAGCTTTTCTCTTGTCGTGGCTACTGAATGCAAGATCTGCACCTTCTTTTAAAGCCATGTTGTGTATTATTGCTCACACTGTGCTGTTCCAGGTAAGCTACGATTTTATCTCTAATAATCGACTCCAGAAGTTTACATATAATTGAAGTGAGGCTAATAGGACGGTCACTGCCAGGCAATTCGCAGCTTCCCTTTTTGTACATAGGAGTGACGTCTGCCAGTCTTCAGATCTGCGAGACTATTCCATATTGACCTGCGGGACTATTTCCATATTGAAAATGAAGGTTAATGATATGGCAGTTTCGTGTTCAACGTTTTGATAGCTCGTTGACAGAAACGATCAGGACCTGGACTATCATTAGTCTTCAGCTTATCTGTATTAGTACCTCTGTAACTGTGACGGTAAATTCTTGTATCGTGTGAGTGTAATTCATCACTGTCTGAAAATTAGTGTCGTTGCTTTCTAATGTAAAAACGGAGCTTAAAAATCTGCTCAGGGTTGTTGCTAAGCATTTATCATCCACAATGGGTTCCCCATCCTTGTTTACCTAGGGTCCCATCCCAATCTTTATATGTTTTTTATTATTGATTTATCTATAAGATCTTATCCCTTGTCCCTTACAAATGATTTGTAGTCTGGTAGATTGTACTCGCTGATTAGATTGTTATTTTCGTGTTCAGAAATGTATCTATTAGGCCAATGATATCATCGTGTTCAACTGTTTACCAAGCAATACAATTCAGCTATTTTGTTTCGGATGGATCTTATACTGATACAAATTCCATTTCACTTCCTCGAGTGATAAGTGTACGAAACTGGTGGTGTGATTTGGTTACCGGCTATTTCTAGACCGAGGTCTGACGAGCCCCCTTGACCCGCCCCCTTGACGTCACTGTCTGATAGAGTGATCCGATCTGACCTCCCTCACATGTAACATAACCAGACCTGTCCTCACCCGCCTGTTTGATGTGTTCCTCACATTATCTCTCGAGGGAGCGTTAACTATAACAATGTTGTTATCCGACCTATCTTCCAGGGTGCCAAACAGCTTATCATATTCTTCTATGGTAATTTTTGAATTTGAATTCTGATTGTATACCTCGTTGCTCCCAGCATTCGCCCCTAAACATGATGTTTTAGTTAGTCTTTAATCTTTTGTTTCATGGGGGAATTCTGGTACCGGGGTAGACTGTTCTCTTAGCTCTCGAATGCCCCGCCATGTTTTTATCCAGATCTCTGACCAGCGAATCTCCTCTAATCATGGAACAGTCGCCTTCGCTCTGTGTATGCAGGCCACGGAGGAGTTCTGCAAGCAGATTACACGGGAGAAGGGCTGAAGGGGATGGGGGTGAGGTTGGTGAGTGGGGGGAAGTGGTCCCATAAGGAAAGGTGGTGAGGAACGGCTGGGTGCTTGGTTGAGGTGTGTCGTAAACCTGGACGAGGTTATGGAATTAGGACGAGGGATTGCCATAGTGGGGTGAGAGGAGGTAGCAGGACGAGGAGGGGCACTGAGGGGTAAGGTGAACACGATGAGGTACAGAAGGGGCTGTGAGTGGTAGGGCGTGGGGAGTAGGCACCAGCGAGGAGGGGGTGGGGCAGGTAGTGGGTGGTGAAGGATCCGGCAAGAAGAGGATTAAGATGAGAGACCTGATGCAAAAAAGTATGAGTCATCATCCCAGTAATGTCTTGTGCAACTTAGGCAGAGAATATTTCCGCATGATCATCGAAACGAATGAGACTTTCGCACGCAATAATGTGTATGGTTATGAATATCTAGGTCTGTACGTGTGTGCTTGCTTTGTATCTGCGTGAATTGTCTTTTGCTGCGCGTGTGTATGTGAGTGTGCACTTGTGTAGGTGTTTGGTTGTTTTTGCTTTGTTAGTCCTATGTGTGCTTTACTATGTATTTGGATGTGCGTAATAACCTGTTATACAATGCGGGGAGGAAGTGTTACACGCGTGCATCCTCATGTCTTAAAACTTCTTAACATATATTTTGCGGTGTGTGTGTGTGTGTGTGTGTGTGTGTGTGTGTGTGTGTGTGTGTGTGTGTGTGTGTGTGCTGTTTGTGTTATGGGAGAGACTTTTACGTTGGTCTTGCCCTCTTCCCTTAACCTTGTATGTATGTACAATATCTTTACTCCTTTTTACACATACTTGACGTTTATCCACATGTGTACATGTATCTTTGGGCGCACGCGAGTGCAGGTGTGTGAGCACAACTGCCCTTTACAACACCTACGTGTACAGCTATAGGCTGCATAACCAACCGCTCCTATACTCAGTTATCTCCAGATCAGTAAGGGAACACGTCATTGCCATGTCATCAAGCAGCCGAAGACGAGAGTTCCTCTGTATGGGGTAGGTAGTCCGAATACCCCCTGTGCCTCACTCTCATTCATACCTTACAGTATAACAGCATCCGACGTTATTCAAGGCAGTATATGGGGCTCTTGGAGATAACTGGGCCTCTCGGGGGAAGATGGCCAGTCATTGATTACCCTGAGCATAGCTGAGCCTTTTGGGGAAAGATATCTAGTCATCCTTACCCACTGAGCATAGCGGAACCTCCTGGGAGATGAAAGTCAGTGACCCCGAGAACCTAAGCACAGTGGAGAGGACCTTGTGGCAGGAGAGGGTCAGTGACCCGTAGCGGGCCCTCCTGCGGGAGGATGATCAGCCTATCGGGGCTGTGTGGGGGCGGGGGGAGAGTTTGGACAATCGTACAGTGATCATTCCATGAAAAGTAATGTTTACTAACACAACAGGATGGGGGCGTGTGTGTGTGTGTGTGTGTGTGTGTGTGTGTGTGTGTGTGTGTGTGTGTGTGTGTGTGTGTGCACAAGCTGGATGAACATCCGTCTTGGGTGACTGTCACCTGGCCTCATCCACTGCATCATATTGTATTTTCCACCACACACAATATGCTGATGTCATTTCATGCTATGCCCATGGGCGTGTGGCTGACCCTCGTGTATTTGCTAGTCTTGTGTGAGCTCTTCTGCATAACGTCATGTGTATTTGGCATGTCAGAATGATGCGGGTGACAACGATGACGAGTTTGATCCTTTTTATAGTTCATCAAATGTCTGTTTACCTTTGCTCTCTTGCCTAGAGGGTGAAGAAGTAACTAGGACAGCTTCTCTGGATGTTTTCCTTTTATGAGAGAGAGAGATAGAGATAGAGATAGAGATAGAGATAGATAGAGATAGAGATAGAGATAGAGAGAGAGAGAGAGAGAGAGAGAGAGAGAGAGAGAGAGAGGAGTCAGGCTGTGATCAAGGTGACTTTCATGGTTCTCATGAAGTAACTGGCAGGGGTGGTGTGTACTGGGTGCTGCGGGGTCATGCTTCTGCAGAACACTTTGGTTTCTCATTAAATTTTCTTTAGATCACATTCTCTAACGCATTGAAATTTCCGTCTATAAGGCCAAACACGGAAAAGATACCGGAACAAAGCACAATGATGAAAGATTCGCGTGCATATATATATATATATATATATATATATATATATATATATATATATATATATATATATATATATATATATATATATATATCTCGGAAAGCAAAAATGGGTATGTTTGAAGGAATAGTGGTTCCAACAATGTTGTATGGTTGCGAGGCGTGGGCTATGGATAGAGTTGTGCGCAGGAGGATGGATGTGCTGGAAATGAGATGTTTGAGGACAATGTGTGGTGTGAGGTGGTTTGATCGAGTAAGTAACGTAAGGGTAAGAGAGATGTGTGGAAACAAAAAGAGCGTGGTTGAGAGAGCAGAAGAGGGTGTTTTGAAGTGGTTTGGGCACATGGAGAGAATGAGTGAGGAAAGATTGACCAAGAGGATATATGTGTCGGATGTGGAGGGAACGAAGAGAAGTGGGAGACCAAATTGGAGGTGGAAAGATGGAGTGAAAAAGATTTTGTGTGATCGGGGCCTGAACATGCAGGAGGGTGAAAGGAGGGCAAGGAATAGAGTGAATTGGATCGATGTGGTATACCGGGGTTGACGTACTGTCAGTGGGTTGAATCATGGCATGTGAAGCGTCTGGGGTAAACCATGGAAAGCTGTGTAGGTATGTATATTTGCGTGTGTGGACGTATGTATATACATGTGTATGGGGGTGGGTTGGGCCATTTCTTTCGTCTGTTTCCTTGCGCTACCTCGCAAACGCGGGAGACAGCGACAAAGCAAAAAGAAAAAAAAAAAAAAAGAATATATATATATATATATATATATATATATATATATATATATATATATATATATATATATATATATATATATATATATATATCTTTCTTTCATACCATTCGCCATTTCCCGCGATAGCGAGGTAGCGTTAAGAACAGAGGACTGGGCCTTTGAGGGAATATCCTCACCTGGCCCCCTTCTCTGTTCCATCTTTTGGAAAATTAAAGAAAAATATATATATATGCACGCGAATCTTTCATCATTGTGCTTTGTTCCGGTATCTTTTCCGTGTTTGGCCTTATAGACGGAAATTTCAATGCGTTAGAGAATGTGATCTAAAGAAAATTTAATGAGAAACTAAAGTGTTCTGCAGAAGCATGACCCCGTAGCACCCAGTACACACCACCCCTGCCAGTTACTTCATGAGAACCATGAAAGGTCACCTTGATCACAGCCTGGCTTCTCTATAACATCACCTGCCAATAACCACAAACTTGGTCATACAACCACAACCTTCCCCACCACAGTCTCAAATCTCACCACCACAGCCACAAACCTCGCCACCACAGCCACAACCTTCCCCACTACAGCCAAAACCTTCACCACCACAGTCATAATGTCCTCTCTACAACCACAAAACCTATCCATCATAGTTACAAACTTCTCGACCACAACCACACACCTCACCATTGCAGCCACAAATCTCTCTAACTCAGTCACTAACCTCCCAGTCAGAGTTGCAAACCTCTCCACCGATTACAAACCTTCCCACCACGATCACAAACCTCTAAATCTCATCCATGTGCCTCACCACCGCAGCTACAAATCTCCCTAATTTAGCCACAAATCTAGTCACAAACTCCCCACAAGAGACATACACCTTACCGCCAGAGCCACAGTTCCTCCCACCACAAATTTAACCCTCCCCACAATAGCCACAAACTCTCCCACTTTAGCCACATGCCTCACCACCACAGCCACAAACCTCCGAGCCTCAACCAAAAACCTGCCAAACTCCGCCACATGCCTCCCCACCTCAGCCACATGCCTTGCCACCTCAGCCACATGCCTCTTTAACCTCACCTACCTGCCTCCTCACCAGGCATACCACTCAGCTAATACCTTCCCAACAGTCATAAAACAGTAGGTATGTACGATGTTATCATATGAGTAACAGGTTCTCACCAAGACTGCTGAAAATGGGTTGTGTCTTTATAGCAAATTATTTGTAAACCGTTGATAATCATAAAAGTTTTAGAATTATGACTGTCACAGAATTTACAATAGCAATGTCTGAATTGCCTGAGCCGCGCACTTTCTGCTTCGAGACGTCTGTTGTAACCAGATGAAGCGAAGTTTCGTAAGAACGGGTTTGTTGGAGTGGCAACGAGACTCTAATTCTACATTAATAATTCAATTCAATTATCCAGCTCTTTAATTGAACTCTTTCACAAAGATTATAGGTGATGATAACACTGAATGGTCATAGCATCTTGCCACCGTCACTAACTAGCGGTTTAGTAACGTGTACACAGAGTGACCCTGAGCACGTGTACACAGAGTGACCCTGAGCACGTGTACACAGAGTGACCCTGAGCACGTGTACACAGAGTGACCCTGAGCACGTTCCAGGAACGACTCCTGATCAAAACTTTCCACGACGCAGTATCTTCTCTCCTTAAACTGCTCTAAAACCTGGACCTTCACGTCTTCAGCACCATCTTGACTGTACCTTCGTTAAGGAGATAGAATATATTTTGCTCAAGGTCGAAGGATCTCTTTGGTTAATTCCATACAATCCACTAAATGTACCAGCCTTCATCTACCCTTACTTTGCCCATTATGTATCATATAAACGCCCCACTATATACCAATATTCCCCGGAACTCTCAGTAGGTCTTTCCTTTCCTCTGAAGATCGAGCCCTTTCCTATCTTACCCGTCCTTCCTCGTTACTGCACATCCTCTGGGAAATACTGCATTGTGAGTTTCACTTCTTGGTGAGGTCTGTTCTCACCAAGTGAAATATCAAGTTGGGTCATCCCTCGGCGATGTCTACACCCCAGTCTCTTGCCTTTCACCGCAGATGGGTGCGCTACCCTCAATTCTGGCTCTTCCTCTGCTTGTTTCTCTTTGTGTCGTCATATGTGTCATACTCTTTACTTCCTCTATCTATGTCTTTTCTTTCTGAGTGTTTCTCTCTTCCTTTTATTTCCTCCTATGGCTATGGTCGTTTGCTCTTGAACATGTGGCTAGATCTGTTATGATGTGCAAGGATGTATTATCCGCCTTTTAACACTGCCAGACTACCGTTTCTATTCTGAGAGCAATGTGCATAGCCATCTTACCACTTAAGCACCATCTATCTTTATCCGACCATTGAACCTCTGAAACAATACTTCCCATGTATTGTTGCGTCTATCATATCTCAATCCCACTTATTTTTTCTTTTAATGTTTTCTCGTCCTTTGGGTGCATGCAGACCTTCTCCAGCCATAATACAGTACCATCACCGATCTGTAGCCATCCCGTGTGTCAGTGTTATGCCAGTGTATCGTTGTATCTACTTCCTGGATACAACCCGCAACTACAATACACCTCCGCGCCTCGAGGTCGCTGTTCATTTTTGATCAAACTTTAGCCCATGTAGATTCATCACTGATATTTTGCTCTAACCCTATTTTGAGGTCTTTCCCTGCCCTGAGTTCCCTTATTATATTCTCCAGCAGTTTGTTCATAATTTCCTCTCTGTTGAAGGCCAGTTTAACTCTGCTTCTCCCCTTAACTCTTTACTCTTAAACTTTCTAGTTAATGATCCACCATTGGGATGCCTATCAAAGCCTCTCTAACTCAGTAACTCTCTTTTCTAACCTCTCTTCCAGGATTAAAATTTCTCCCTCCGTGGTTATGTAGCTTTACCATAAGCCTGATCACTTGCTCACATATCACTAATCATTATTGATTTCACGTCATATTTATTGTTTCCTACAATGGCAGAATAATATTTCCTTTCGCACCTGATCTTCACAGTGGCTTACTCCCAGTTTCTATTTCATCTTCCTGGAAACCTAGGAATCAGCCTTCTTCATCTCATCTCGTAGCTCTTGTCCAAAGTCTACAGTCACAAACCCCCCAACAACAGCCACAATCTTTTACACCACTGCCACAAACCTCCCTACCTAACTCACAAACCTCCCCAAGACAGCCACGGTCCTCCCCACCACAGTCACAAACCTCCACACTACAGACACAAATCTCCCCACCACAGCCACAGACCTCCCCATGACAATCACAGTCCTCTCCACCACAGCTACAAACCTCCCCAAGACAGTCACAGTCCTCCCCACCACAGTCACAAACCTCTACACCACAGTCACAAATCTCTCCACCACAGCCACAAATCTCACCACCACAGTAACAAACCTCCCCACACCAATACCGACTGGTCCCTTCCCTTCAGCTTCTTAACGCCTTACGTCACCGACTGCATGAACTTGACTGATTTTCATCATATTTTCTGTATATGCTTACTCATCCATGTTCTCCCCCTGACGTTGAGGCATAACAACAGAGTATCCCCCTGACTGCTACCTCGCTTCCGTTTACGAGTTTGGGAAACGATCAACGAGGTCTAAACTGCTCCACTTTTGTACCACTTGTCTTCACCACCACCTCCACCACTGCACTCTCGTCTAAGATCATGTATTTCCTCTTCCCGACAGGCTGACAGGTGTCGTTCTTGAGAATCTGTGTCATTCCCTTCTCCTCCAGCCTGGTATGCCAGTGACACGGAGCATCGCCGTTCACTTATACTACTTCGTTTCCACCCCAGTGACCTTCTCTGGTATGATCAATACTTCCACGTCTTTCACGTGTGTTTCTCTCCCACCACCGAAGGACGAATTCCTTCATAACATTTAGTGGCGGAAAAAATTGAACAGCCATGTGTGATTACTATTTGTGTGTTACGCTGTGAGTTTCACACTCGTGTTGCCCCATATCTTAACCTTGTACGTATGTAACATGATTTTCTCCTATGTATTTACTTACAAACACACACGAATACACACACACACACACACACACACACACACACACACACACACACCTGGCATAAGCTGTGTGTGTGTGTGTGTGTGTGTGTGTGTGTGTGTGCATGGGTACAGAGTAAAGACATGGCACACATGTACAAGGTTATGAAAACAGGCCAAGACGAGTGTAAAACTTTTTCCCCTTAGATATAGATAGTTATCTCACAGACGGGCCTACGTGGTGTGGTAGTTAGCATTACTGACCATGAGTCAACATGGGCCAACACAAGGTTGGGCCCGCATGGGCTCGAATCCAAGGCGAGGTAGTCGGTTTATGCACAACCTAAGTGTTCATTCTCCCATTACGAATGGTCGATAAATGGGTACATGGCTTAGATTAGACTGATCTGTGTGTGTGTGTGTGTGTGTGTGTGTGTGTGTGTATTCATACATAAGAGTAAATACATGGTACATATATACAAATTAAAGAGACACGAGTGCAAGAATCTCTCCCCGTAACACATACATAGTGACAAATGTTAATCACACAAACATACAAGAGAGAGAAGAGTGTGGGGTGACCTGAACACAAACTTATTTTTAAACTTGACAATGACGTGGACAGTGTAGATATAGAGCAACCAGAGGACATAACATGACCTTAAGCAAGAAACTTGTTGAAAAATGTATAAAGAAGTATTTCTGTGGTACAAATTTGGTTCTGAATGAAACGGGTCGACTGAGGACTTGGTGAAAGAAGACGGCCTACTAGAATGTAAGAGGCTGCCTAATAATAGAGATGGGGCCCTACGAGGGTAAAGCTCCCTACCGATACACTGTGAATGCGGGATCACACACACACACACACACACACACACACACACACACACACACACACCAGCCTAAGCCAGGTGCTCATTTATCGACCAGCCCCGACGGGAGGATAAAAACCTGGGTTGGGTGTGGGCCGACTGCTGCGTCAAGAATTGAAACTCATGCGGAACCATGCTAACTCATAGAGAGTAATAATATTGATTGTATCACGTTGTGTGTGTGTGTGTGTGTGTGTGTGTGTGTGTGTGTGTGTGTGTGTGTGTGTGTGTGTGTGTGTATGTGTGTGTGTGCGTGTGTCCAATCCTATTTCTGTCTGCATGCGTCTTTTACCTACGATCTTGTATCTGTCAGCCTATCTGTCTGATTGCTGCTACATATATGATGTCATTGAGCGTGTGTTTGCATGTCTGTACATGCATATCTGTATCATATCCCCAGTGCGCCGCAGTTCACCGAGTACTCACACTGGATTTCCACCTATACTTTGTATTTCTGGCTGGATAACAGATACCTACGTCTTATAACGAATCAAAGAACATAGGATGAGAAAGCCATATACCATCTCAACCATTCACATTCCCCCCAACCTCTCTAATCTTTCCTTGCACGTCCCTTCACTCTACCTACATGATAGTACAATCAGGCAGCGAAATGGTGTCAAGAACACTCTCCTGTGAATTATCTTCTCGTGTATGTGCCTGGTGAAACAGTTTGATAAACCGGCGAGCTGAAGGTGTTGGAAAAACTGGAGGAGAAAGAGACCACGTCCCGTCTGTTATGCAAGGCTGACCTTGGTTCGTGCGACTGGTTGGTACTGGACAGTGATGTCTGCCTTTGTTCACAAGCAGGTGAACACCTCACTCTCTTGTCTACGTAAAGCGTAAGGAAATATCTCAAAAAGAAACGCCAAAGATCAGCTCAATGGCTTACTATTGATTGGAAAACCGAAAAGAAAGGAAGATAAAGAGATAGAATTAGATGTTATTTTTGACCTGTTGCTTCTTTAAGGCCTTTCTTCAAAGACGGAAAGAGCTCAAGTGGAGAATATATCTTGGGCTTTTGACAGAGTTCTGTCTGTTTACTGTATTCAAAAGCGATATATCTAAATCATACATGAACTAGGCACTAACGCTACCCATAACCTTACTAAGCACATTAATCTAAATTTCTTATTCCGACATTTTTTGTCACGGAAGTCTTCAACGCAGGTTAAGAAAAGAGAGAGAATACTGTAACATACGAGTGACCTTCGATGAAATAGTAAAAACTCAGTACGATGCCTGAACCCCCTTCAGTAGTGCTAATTCTCTTACATATTCTGTTGGTTATTGCAGTACATGAAGCAGCAAGATGTCTATCGCACTCAAACTCTCACAGAGCCGGGTTAGTCCTGGGGATACAGCTGCCGCTCACGCTCCCTCTTTTCCGTTGTTGTGTTCGTGAGAAGGCGTTGATAAAGTGCTGGAGATAACTTGGCATGGGACTTCTGCTACATTCTGGGTTTTCACGTCCATGCTATCTGGGCGAAATCACACACACACACACACACACACACACACACACACACACACACACACACACACATACACAAGCTTACCATCACTCATGTTTACTCATCCCACTCATTCCTTCATCCCATTTAGGGACTCGCCCTTATTACTCACTAGCTCTACACACTCATCCGTTCAACAAACTCACGTGCTTCAACCACTTACCTCATCCTGATACTCACGAATCTCATATACTCACCCATTCACAAGCATGCTCAGCAGTACAACCCCCAACTCAACCACTCATCCATATAAATCACTCATCCACATCAACCACTCATCTACATAAACCATTTATCCACATAAACCACTCATCCACATCAAACCACTCGTCCTCTCCAGCTAGTAATTCACGTGAACCATTCACCCACATAAAACAATCACCCACATAAACCACTCACCCACATGAACCACTCACCCACATGAACCACTCACCCACATCAACTACTTGTCCTCTCCGGCCAGTAAGCCACATCAACCATTCACCCATCCTATCACCTCAAGTAAACTGGTGAGGGTAGGTGGGACCCTGCACCCATATAAAGAATATTGTCTACCTTGTCACCCAGAAAATAGATACTATTTTCGAAAACCTTTTGTCATGACATTGCTATGCTTTGTAATTCGCCCCAGATGTGATACCTTGATATATCTATTTTCTTATCAAGTGATCAGAGAAGTAGTGAAGACTGGTGTACTGTTTGAATCTCGGCCAACCACGTGTCTCTGTCTTGTGTTATTCATGGAAGGAGCGAACAGTTGGCATTACGGGTCGCGCAGACGTTCTAGTATGTGAATGGCGCTAATCATCCTGACAGGTTGTTGGCATTGTTAGTGCCGCCAACGTTAGAGTAACCGAAGCTGGCGACTGATGGTGGATTGTGGCCCAGACCGAGCGGGTCCTGGCTGCTAACTGACTCGCTTATCTAAAGACCATGAGAAAGAACAACACAGACATGCGTTCAATTGTGATACTAGTGTAAAACAAAAAGAGATAAGTAAAGGTAATGCAGATGGTTTGGGCTGTGGGTAAATGTTTAGATTTTCAAGAATATTTTCATGGAAGCGCACGTCCATCGCTGAGAGTTATGCAACACACGGTCCGGGCACTCACCTCACCGGTTACCGGGTTTTTCTCTTACGTAGCCTGAAAAAGGTCACCTTCCCTCAGGCAAGTGCAACAACGTTCTCACTAAGCCTGTCCTGCTCAACGTGAGGACACTCAGGGTTTGTGAGGATGGGTGAAATTCAGACGCCTCACCCAGGCTAAACACCAACGCTCTCTCTCTCTCTCTCTCTCTCTCTCTCTCTCTCTCTCTCTCTCTCTCTCTCTCTCTCTCTCTCTCTCTCTCTCTCTCTCTCTCTCTCTCTCTCTCTCCATTTATCTGAGTAGCCCACGGTAAGGTGGGTGTGGCTGTCACTGCAGAACACAAGGTAGCCAGACTGGGTGTAGGGAGGGAGGGAAGCCGTGGCCTAGCCTGAGGTGGGTTTATCATACACGACACGCAGTCAGCCTACTACCACTGCGGGGCAGCCTTCCACTACGTTCCACCCTCCCATCACCACTTCGGTGGACCTTCCAACCACCATTACGGAACACCTGCAAACCATCACTACCGTACTCCTACCCTCCCACCAACTTTACGCCACAGAAGATATTTGTTCTATTTTTATGTAGGTTTTGTTTGGCAATGAGTTGATTTATTTGCAACGCACATTCAATGATTCATGCTTTTATACATTCGAATGAACACATGGTCCAGCAGACGCTCATGCTACTACACACACACACACACACGCGACTATGAATATATATATATATATATATATATATATATATATATATATATATATATATATATACTCTCTCTCTCTCTCTCTCTCTCTCTCTCTCTCTCTCTCTCTCTCTCTCTCTCTCTTCATCATTATATTTTGTCGCCGTCTCCCGCGTTAGCAAGGTAGCGCACGGAAACAGACGAAAGAATGGCTCAACCCACCCACATTCACATGTATATACATAAACGTCCACACACGCACATATACATGCCTATCCATTTCAACGTATACAAACATATACATGCACAGACATATACATGCATACACATGTACATATTCATACATGCTGCCTTCATCCATTCACGCCGCCACCCCACAGCACATGAAATAGCACCCCCCTCCCCCCGCGTACGTGCGAGGTAGCGCTAGGAAAAGACAACAAAGGCCACATTCGTTCACACTCAGTCTCTAGCCGTCATGTGTAATGCACCGAAACCACAGCTCCCTTTCTACATCTAGGCCTCACAAAACTTTTCATGGTTTATCCCAGACGCTTCACATGCCCTGGTTCAATCCATTGACAGCACGTCGACCCCGGTATACCACATCGTTCCAATTCACTCTATTCCTTGCACGCCTTTCACCCTCTTGTATGTTCAGGCCCCCGATCGCTCAAAATCTCTCTCACTTCATCCCGCCATCTCCAATTTGGTCTCCCACTTCTCCTCGTTCCCTCCACCACTTGACCCATAAATCCTCTTTGTCAATCTTTCCTCACTCATTATCTCCATGTGACCAAACAATTTCAATACACCCTCTTCTGCTCTCTCGACCACACTATTTATTACCACACACCTCTCTTACCCTTTCATTGCTTACTCGCAACCATATAACATTGTTGGAACCACTATTACTTCAAACATGTCCAATATATATATATATATACATACATATATATATATATATATATATATATATATATATATATATATATATATATATATATATATATATATATATATATATATATATATATATCATACAAACCTCCAACACCCAGGATCGAACCCGGGACCCCTGTGCAACAGGCGGGAATGCTACCGCTAGGCTATGGGCCTGGGTAATGTTCTATTAAGGTGCACGTTCCCATGCACTTTGTTCGTATTCATATACCTCCGCGTTTTACACTTAGGTTCGGTAAAATGCTATCTGCTGGCTATATGCGCCTGTTGGGAAATGACCGGTGTAGACCCCGTTGCTCACCAACGTGAGACGGAGGGTATTCGAGTACATAGTATTCGAATAGTTATTTCCTATTAGCCAATGCGGTTAGAAATCCTGCCTCTTGCACAGGGGTCCCGGGTTCGATCCTGGCTGTTGGAGGTTTGTATGATATATATATATATATATATATATATATATATATATACATAACATGCGACGTTTACCAAATGGCGTCCTGGCTACGTCTCTTCGTTGTATATGCGATGTTTACCAAATGGCATCCTAGCTACGTCTCTTCGTTGTATATCAACTGACGGTTATATTTCTCTCTTTCGTCTCCCCTGATGATGTGATTATTACACGAAAGTGCACTTGGGAACTAATCGTGTTTCATTTTCCCCGTGGACTCATAGGAAACTTGTCTGTAGTTCTGAGTAATTTCCCGACCTCCTTTCTTACGAACTGGCAAATTTTTTTTTCTTTTTTCACGTCTTTGGTGGTACACCTCCTTCCAACGATTGTGGTTTAACATTTCAGACGGCTTGCTGGGTGTTTCGACACAATACATAAGCATATATAGGGTGAGTCTAATCAAGCGTATGCGCCGGTCATATATCAAGACGTTTTGATAGATTATCTAATGTCTTATTACAACAGTAGCGTTCTCTTCCTTGTCCGTTTCATCTCGCATCAATATTGTTGGTGCAGTAGCGTGAATGTTCTTATGAATATAGTATTCAATTCCTTGCATCCTTCCCTCTGAATTCGTCAGTATAATGAGCTATTCTTTAAGTGACAGTTTACTCCTGTAAATTTTTAGGTCAGGTTTGGATTTTCATTTGCTTTGTCCACAGTTTCTCTCCCCCTCCTTTCTTCTTTTACGATTGTCATCCTTTCTCGTACCTTCCAACAAACCTATGTCAATCAGATTGTTGAAACTTTCTTCTAAGCTTTTGCTTTTCTTTTCCACTCTCCACTCTCTCTTCTTTACCAGCGACATCCATGAACTAACCCCGTCATTATAGATCTCACAGAACCCATCATGGCAACGCTGTATTATCTGGCAGTGAAATTCCTTTTCCCATACAGTGTTTATCAAAACTTTACTCCTCCTCTCAGTCCACGTAGTTAAATTCAAGCACTACAGATGCTTACTCTTTTTCAGCAAGGTATTGCGTCGGGATATTTTCCATATCTATTTCATCATACATGAATATCAGATCCAGCGATGATGGCGTATCAACTCCTTTCGCTGTAGTGTTCTAAGTGACATGCTAAGAGAGGACTTCTTTTCCCAACATGCACACTGAGATCTGGTATCTCTACGATTCTCCATTTCAATGTTACTTCAAATATGGCATACCTCTATTTACCTAAGATCCTACTGTTAGGACCTGCTCATCTCTTTGCCTCCCGCATTAGCCAAACCAACTCTCATTACCTTCGTCACATAATTGTTCCGGTTCATTAAAACTCCTCCTCTGTGGATGGCACGCAGACATCCCTCGGGAAGTATTTGGTTAGACCTCACTTCTTTGATAAGTATCGCCTCCACAGCTCCAGATATGTTTGGTTTGGCTAGTCCTATCCACCTGCGTTGTACTGGGCACCCTCAGCTCAACTGTAGCACGCTGCTTAGCACATCTTCCCTCTCTCCTTGTTACTGATGAAGCTGATCTGCTTTTTTTTTTTACTCCCGTCTAATAACCTCTTTTTTTTTTTTATCTATTGGTTTATTTTCTTTATTTCTTCAGATTTTGTATCTCTTGTGATGTTAGCGCTAATTGAATTCTTCACATTCATCATTTTCTTTTAGCCAGTTTTGTAACATCTGGTTACTAACCTCCATTGTAAAGTGGTCGCTCGTTCAGCGTGATCGCATTTTCCTTCTTCGATATCCGAAATTCCATTGTCCGTATCTATAGACTCCATAGTTCTCTTATATGAGTTTCTTCCTGTCCAATCCATTTCTTCTTTCATTGGAACATGTTTGTAACTGGAACAGGATCATCAATGGAACATGTTCATTACTGGAATATGTTTATCATTGGAACATGTTCAGTACTGGGATATGATCATTATTGGAACATGATCATTACTCGAACATGATCATTACTCGAACATGATCATTATTAGAACATTATCATTACTAGAACATGATCATTAGTCGAACATGATCATTACTCGAACATGATCATTACTCGAACATGATCATTACTAGAACATGATCGTCTCTCAGGCTAACGACTTACGACTATTTACCTCCCACTTCATTCACTCCTTATAATTCTCGTTTAGCCCATTCGTCGGCTGTCTCCTTTAACAGCTGTTCTAAAAATCTCCGTCATCGCCTTCATTTACTGGTCTCACATACTCTGAATCTTATAAACCTTATTCTCATGCACTCCACCTTTTCCCTTGGTACGTCTGGTGTGTGTGTGTGTGGTGATTAACTGTTTGCACAGTACGAGGGTTGGGTTGTGTGTGTTCTTCACTCTCGGGTCTCCATCTCTTGAACGTTCAATGCCGTCATGCAACGTTCAAACTTCTGCATGTTTTCTCCACTCACAATTTTATTACTTCATTTCTCCAGTTTATTTATTACTGTTATTCTATAGAAGTACTCTTTTGTGGGTGTGTGGGTGTGTGTGTATTTGTGTGTGTGTGTGTGTGTGTGTGTGTGTGTGTGTGTGTGTGTGTGTGTGTGTGTGTCTGTGTGTGTGTGTTAGCTACTTATGTGTTACGGGGAGAAAGTCCTACGCTCGTGTTGCCCCTTCTGTTAACCTTGTATATGTGTGCCACGTCTTTACTACAATGTATGCATGCACATACTTATGCCAGCCTCAGCCAGGTGTGTGTGTGTGTGTGTGTGTGTGTGTGTGTGTGTGGGTGGGTGCCTGCTAGTGTATGTCAGAGCTTCGTTTTGTGCATGCATGTCTGCGTCTCTGTGCGTGCTGGAATGGGCAGAGTGTGAGCAGGGGCGATGACAATGATTTTCCCACATCGGCCAGTTTCTTGTAGCAAGGCTGGAGTGTGAGGGGAGAGGAGGAGAGAGGATGAGGCAAGGGGAGAGTTGTGAGTGCAAGTTTTTCGCTTCGCCTCCCCTGCGCTTGCTACCGCCCTTCCCTCCAATAGAAATGCTGCCCGTGACGAAACATCACTGTAAGGTGGGCGAGCTTCACTAGACCTGAACTAAGCGTCCGGGAGTTTGTAGCGATCATTTTTGGTCTCTTACCTAAAGACGGTTGTGTCTATGACAGAGTGGGAGATTCATTTCCCTCTGCTTATAAAGGACGAGTCTGACCATCGTACCATTGGATCGTCCTTTAATGTGGAATAACATGGGCTTCCGTGTTAGTGTTGTCGCTCGTGATGCATCGAGAGGGCGCCTGGAGTCGATCGTATGGGTACGAATCCTGTTTGGGGGAGACGGCTCATGGTCAGCCCAGCTGTTCACCCTTCTATAAAAGTTTGTCGATATATTGGGTTCCTGGGTTGAACTAGGGTATATATATATATATATATATATATATATATATATATATATATATATATATATATATATATATATATGTATCATCAAACGAAAGTGCACTTGGTAACTTATCGCGTTTCATTTTCCCCATGGACTCATAGGAATATATATATATATATATATATATATATATATATATATATATATATATATATATATATATATATATATATATATATATATATATATTCCAATGAGTCCATGGGGAAAATGAAACGCGATAAGTTCCCAAGTGCACTTTCGTTTGATAATCAAATCATCAGGGAAGATACAAGAAATAAATATAAGTCAGATGATATACAACAAAGAGACGTAGCCAGAGCGACATTTGGTAAACAAGTGATTGTCCAATACAGACAAATGTATCATAAACTTATCAT
The DNA here is from genome assembly GCF_036320965.1 of Panulirus ornatus. Lineage (NCBI taxonomy): Eukaryota > Metazoa > Arthropoda > Malacostraca > Decapoda > Palinuridae > Panulirus > Panulirus ornatus. The sequence continues at coordinate 57,148,359 of NC_092227.1, read as the reverse complement.
GCGGACAAAAAGGGGAATTGTTTACAAATTTTGTTAATTCCCCTTCTTGTCTACATAATAAGTTTATGATACGCTCGTTGTCTGTCTTGGACAATCACTTGCTTGCCAAATGGCATCTTAGCTGCATCTCTTCGTTGTATTTCAACTGACTTCTATTTCTTTCTTGTATCTACCATGACGATGTGATTGCTACACGAAAGTGCACTTGGGAACTTATCATGCTCCATTTTCCCCGTGGACACAGGAACATCCTGATCGCGCGCAAAACTGTGATCCTTTTCAATATATATATATATATATATATATATATATATATATATATATATATATATATATATATATATATATATATATATATATATATATATATTGACTATCCCTGAAGATAGGGGAGAAAGAACACTTCCCACGTATTCCCTGCGTGTCGTAGAAGGCGACTAAAAGGGGAGGGAGCGGGGGACTGGAAATCCTCCCTTCTCGTTTCTTTTCTATTTTTCCAAAAGAAGGAACGGAGAAGGGGGCCAGGTGAGGATATTCCCTCAAAGGCTCAGTCCTCTGTTCTTAACGCTACCTCGTTAACGCGTGAAATGGCCGTTTCACCAAACTTAAAAAAGAGAGAATAACTTGAGGAGGGACTTTCTAAGCAAATGGTAGTGTTCTGCCGGAACACGTACCCACAAATATTTGAACGGTGTAACAAGTGAATGTGGGGACCTAAGCTCGTAATTCGCCTCTACAGAGTCGTGGTTAATGGTCATGCCTGTGAATGATTAAATGCAGAAAGTGGTTTGCCACAGGGATTAGTCTTGGGACCGGTGTAAGATTGATCATCTGGAAACCTTTAGGGTAAGTTGTAGGAAGACCTTGTTTACGATGAGTCTTCTTTACTGGCTAGCCATCTGATCCGGCCCTTCACCAAGGATAGGGACAATTTTTTCGGACATCTCGGCGACAATGGAAAGTGTCAGAAACAGCTGTTGATCAGACATGCTAAGGATTTTGCCCAACTTACATGCCGTACACTAAACACAGATCGTTATCAACAACATCTAATTAGGGCTGACTGTAAATATAACTACTTGAAAATAATGTGAAAGTAGTGTTTCTCAGTCCATCTTCAACGACAGTAGAACTGACTGATTGGAACTTGGAGTGGTTTTTGTAATGATCTGTTATTACACCGCGGTGAGAGAGTATTACAGTCGTGAGGTTCATCTCTTAAGCGTTTCTTGTGTGTACAGCGATGATGGAACAGTTCTGATCAGTTTTTACCTCCTTTCTTTCATCTGAAGAATCAGTATGACCAAGTACTGTTATCAACGGAGTTAAAATCGAACACATCTCTGCTGTCTTGATTTCTCCGTCCAAGACGACGATCGTTGGTGGCGCCGCCAAAGCCTCAGGGTCAGGTCGAACACGGAGAGAGTAGAGAGGTGAGTGAGTGAGTGAGTGAGTGAGTGAGTGAGTGAGTGAGTGTGAGTGTGAGTGTGTGTGTGTGTGTGTGTGTGTATGTGTGCGCGCGCGCGCGCTTGTGTGGCTGATGGATGATTAACCCAGAAAGATACCTATCATGTGTATGTGACATTTTGATAGGAAACAGGGAAAGGTAAGGGGGCTGTAGCCCGTAAGTGCACATAGGACGTTTACAAGAGAATCTTAGATCACTTTCACTTTGGTGAAATACCGTCAGGTTGAAGGTAGATTTGAAGCAACCGGTCACCGCTTGGGTCAAGCCACTGACAAAAACAAGGTTTATAAAGACGGGGAAAAATGAAGAGGTCTTCATGAGAAGGTTAAAAGACGACGAGAAACAACAATTCATCAAAGACATGTAGACTATATTTTCCCGAGGTAAGAACTGCACAAAGATTCTTCATAATGTACTTAATAAAAGAAATTACTTCTTTCAATTCTCATTGTTAATTAGTGATAATGGCCACTGTGTTGCAAGGGCAGTTCAAGCTAACTTTACATCTGTGTGCATCTACCAAATACCCAGAGGTATTATTTAAACGAATACAATTTGCTCTTCACCATTAAAATCGTGGTGAACATGAACACAAGAATGACAGACACTACAGCCTCCCTACTGGATGTAGCGCTCAGGAAAATTGAATATCGTAATCAAAAACCACATTGCATCACGGATTCCCTGGACGTGGAGTCCTTCTTCACAAATGTACCAGTCGAATGAATAATAAAAATGATCCTGCATTGCGTATAATTCTTACCTCACCTGAAGATGCTCAAGCTCCTTTCAGATGAATGCAAGGTTTGCTTTACCGAAACTAAAGCACTCCGACCTGAGAACATGACTATCCAGATTTACTGCAGATACATAGACGACATCTCAATATGCGTTGCATGTGTAGACAACTTGATCTCACTGGAAAACCTTCGTAACCGATTCCAAGAACCTTTAGGCCCTAAACTTACAATAGGTTCCTTTCCTATATGTAGTGGTTAGTGCAACATCAGGATCTTTCGCCACCGACGTCAACATAAAACCCACCAACCACTGTAAATGCATGAACGAAATAAGTGAATGCACTCAAAATTACAAGAGGAGTGTCATTCGTGCATATGTGAGGAGAACGATCAAGGTATGCTCCAACTGGCAACTCTTACACCAAGAACTTCGACGATTTTGATACCATTACGGCTAGAGTAGCATCTCGTGGCAAACAGACAGCCTTAACTTGATAGCACAAAAGTTTACCTCGGGAACACATTTACAGCAACATATCAAAAGAACGAGAAGGTCGTGTGAGATATAGTGGCCAGGAGCTGCAAGGCAATTGATGAAGACAAAGATATCAGTCTGATAGAATTCTACGATGATCCTAAAACATGTTTGCTCGTAACAGGTCGCTCTGGAAGTTTGAATCGTACCCATGTGGTCTATGAATACCGATGCAATAATGGAAACTGTCGGCCTCACCACATAAACCACATTGTGCATGCGACATGCATCCTGAGCTGTCACCTTTCGCTACACATATAATAAGGTGGAATCAAACAACATCATGAACACAAAAGCATGGAACTAGACTAAAGAGGGCGATTGTCGTGAATAGCGCCTCCAAACTAAATCGCCAAGTTCTGCAAGTTCTCACTCGAATATCTCATCAGTGCTGCATCATCAGTAAACAACGGACTCACTTTTCAAGCCCTCTCATCCCCGACATACTGCAGACTGCCGTCTTTACTTCTCCCGCCACCCCAACCACAAACAAATTAAACATCCATTGTGACATCACACACCCCTGCCATAGACCAACCTTCACTTGGAGCCATTCACTCCTCTCTTCTTTCTTGTGCATACGTTTTACACCCTTGATAAAAACTTCTCATTGCTTCTAACAGGTTTCCTTCCATACCGTATATTTTTAAGACCTCCCACAAGGCCTTTTTATCTACCTTATCATATGTTTTCCACAGATCCATGAAGGCCAACATACATCTATTGTTATATGCATTTCTCTAACAAAGATTCTTTAAAGCAAACAACCTATCCACACTTCCTCTACCACGTCTACCACAGCTCCTCTCCTGTCTAATACTCTGATCCGCTGATGCCGTCACCCACTCAGTCACTACCCACCCGTGCAACTTAACAGGTACAACCATTAAACTTAAACCTCTGTAGTTTGAATACTCACCTGTACCTCCTTACCTTTAAACAGTGGCACTATATATATACATTCCGGTAATCTTTAGGCACCTCGCCATGCTCTGTATATAAAATGGAAATCCTAACTAATCAATCAACAGCAAAGTCACCCTTTTCTTAAGAAATTCGATTGCAATGTGGTTTGGGAATGTCTTGGGAGTAAAGTCAGGAGTTGGTGAGAGGACAAGAGCAAAGGATGGAGTACACTACTCCTGAAGCAGGAGTTGTGGGAGTTTGTGATAAAGTGTAAGAAAGTAAACTCTAGATTGATATGGGTAAAACTGAAAATGGATAGAGATGGGTGATTAGTGGTGCCTATGCACCTGGTCATGAGAAGAAAGATTATGAAAGGCAAATGTTTTGGGAGCAGCTGGGTGAGTGTGTTAGCAGCTTTGATGCAAGAGACCGGATCATAGTGATGGGTGGTTTGAACGCAGAGGTGGGTAATGTGGCAGTTGCTGGTAGAATTTGTGTACATGGGTGTTCAGTGTTGAAAATGGAAATGGTGAACAGCTTGTAGATTTGTGTGCTGAAAAAGGACTGGTGATTGAGAATACCTGGTTTAAAAGAGAGATATACATAAGGATACATATGAAAGTAGGAGAGATGGCCAGAGAGCGTTATTGGATTAGGTGTTAATTGATAGGCGAGTGAAAGAGAGACTTTTCAATGTTAATGTGCTGAGAGTGGCAACTGGAGGGACTTTTGATCATTATGGTGTGGAGGTGAAGGTGAAGATTTGTAGAGGTTTTCAGAAAAGAAGAGAGAATTTTAGGGTGAAGAGAGTGGTGAGAGTAAGTGAGTTTGGAAAGGGGACTTGTGTGAGGAAGCACCATTAGAGGGTGACAGCAAATGACGTAGGGAAAGTGGGGGAGGAATAGAATGTATTTAGGGAAGCAGTGATGGCTTGCACAAACGATGCTTGTGGCATGAGAAAGGTGGGAGGTGGGCAGATTAGAAAGGGTAGAGAAGAAGTTAGATTGTTAGTGAAAGCGAAGAGAGAGGCGTTTGAGCGATTTTTGTGGGAAAGTAATGCGAATGACTGAGAGGTGTATAAAAGAATGAGGCAGGAGGTCAAGAGAAAGGTGCAAGAGGTGAAAAAGAGGGCAAATGAGAGTTGGGGTGAGAGTATCATCGAATTTCAAGGAGAATAAAAAGATGTTTGAGAAGGAGGTAAATAAAGTGCGTAAGACAAAGAACAAATGGGAACATCGGTGAAGGGGGCAAATGGCGAGGTAATACCAAGCAGTGGTGAAGTGAGGAGGTGGAGTGAGTACTCTTAAGGTTTGTTGAATGTGTTTGATGATAGAGTGGCAGATATAGGGTGTTTTGGCCGAGGTGGTTTGCAAAGTGAGAGGATCAGGGAAAATGGTTTGGTAAACAGAGAAAAGGTAGTGAAAGCTTTGCGGAAGATGAAAGCTGGGAAGGCGGTATGTTTGGATGGTATTGCAGTGGAATTTATTAAAAAAGGGGATGACTTTGTTGTTGACTAGTTGGTGAGGATATTCACTGTATGTATGGTTCATGGTGAAGTGCCTGAGGATTGGCGGAATGCATGTATAGTGCCATTGTACAAAGGCAAAGGGGATAAAAGTGAGTATTCAAATTACAGAGGTATAAGTTTGTTGAGAATTCCTGGGAAATTACATGGGAGGGTATTTATCGAAAGGGTAAAGGCATGTACAGAGCATCAGATTGGGGAAGAGCAGTGTGGTTTCAGGAGTGGTAGAGGATGTGTGGATTAGGTGTTTGCTTTGAAAAATGTATGTGAGAAATACTTAGAAAAACAGATGGATTTGTATGTAGCATTTATGGATTTGGAGAATGCATATGATAGAGTTGATAGAGATGCTTTGTGGAAGGTATTAAGAGTATGTGGTGTGGGAGGAAAGTTGATAGAAGCAGCGAAAAGTCTATATCTCCATGGTTGTTTAATATGTTTATGGATGGGGTTGTTAGGGAGGTGAATGCAAGAATTATGGAGAAAGGGGCAAGTATGCAGACTGTTGTGGATGAGAGGGCTTGGGAAGTAAGTCAGTTGTTGTTCGCTGATGATACAGCACTGGTGGCTGAATCAGGTGAGAAACTGCAGAAGTTGGTGATTGAGTTTGGTGAAGTGTGTGAAAGAAGGAAGCTGAGAATAAATGTGAATAAGAGCAAGGTTATTTGGTTCAGTAGGGTTGAGGAACAAGTAAACTGGGAGATAAGTTTGAATGGAGAAAAACTGGAGGAAGTGAAGTGTTTTAGATATCTGGGAGTGGATTTGGCAGCGGATGGAACCATAGGAGCGGAAGTGAGTAACAGGGTGGGGGAGGGGGCGAAGGTTCTGGGAGCGTTGAAGAATGTATGGAAGGCGGTAACGTTATCTCGGAAAGCAAAAATGGGTATGTTTGAAGGAATAGTGGTTCCACCAATGTTATATGGTTATGAGACATGGGCGATAGATAGGGTTGTGCGGAGGAGAATGATGTTATGGAAATGAGATGTCTGAGACAGTATGTGATGTGAGGTGGTTTGATCGAGTAAGTAATGAAACGGTAAGCGAGATATATGGTAATAAAAAGAGTGTGGTTGACAGAGCAGAAGAGGGTGTATTGAAATTATATATGTGTCGGAAGTGAAGAAATGGGAAAAGTGGGAGACTAAATTGGAGGTGGAAGGATGGAGTGAAAAAGATTTTGAGCGATCGGGGCCAGAACATACAGGAAGGTGAAAGGCGTGCAAGGAATAGAGTGAATTGGAAAGATGTGGTATACCGGGGTCGATGTGCCGTCAATGGATTGAACCAGGGCAATTGAAACATCTGGGGTAAACCATGGAAAGTTTTGTGTGGCCTGGATTAAGGAAAGGGAGCTGTGGTTTTGGTGCATTACACATGACAGCTAGAGACTGAGCGTGGACGAACGTGGCCTTTTATCCCTTCCTAGCGCTACCTTGCGCGCACGCGGGCGGAGGAGGGTATCATTTAATGTGTGGCGGGGTGGCGGCGAGAATGGATGAAGGCAGCATGTATGAATATGTGCATGTGTATATATGTATGTGTCTGTGCAAGTATATGTATGTATACGTTGAAATGTATAGGTATGTATATGTGCGTGTGTGGGCGTTTATGTATATACATGTGTAAGTGGCTGGGTTGGGCCATTCTTTCGTCTGTTTCCTTGCGCTACCTCGCTAACACGGGAGACAGCGACAAAGTATAATGAATAGTATATGAAATATATATATATATATATATATATATATATATATATATATATATATATATATATATATATATATATATATATATATATATATGAAGTAAAGTAACACTGTCATGAAGAAGTATGAAGGTTAAAACCACATTTCATGGAGAAATGATTTCTTCTCTAATCCAGTATTGTTTCGGTCACTGATGTTAAAAGGCGCTCACAAAAAAACCGAAACTGCATTGAATTCGAAATTATATCATCACATTTCCATGAAAATGTGGTTTTTAGCCTTCATATATATATATATATATATATATATATATATATATATATATATATATATATATATATATATATATTTTTTTTTTTTTTTTTTTTTCATACTTTGTCGCTGTCTCCCGCGTTTGCGAGGTAGCGCAAGGAAACAGACGAAAGAAATGGCCCAACCCCCCCCCATATACATGTATATACATACGCCCACACACGCAAATATACATACCTACACAGCTTTCCATGGTTTACCCCAGACGCTTCACATGCCCTGATTCAATCCACTGACAGCACGTCAACCCCGGTATACCACATCGATCCAATTCACTCTATTCCTTGCCCGCCTTTCACCCTCCTGCATGTTCAGGCCCCGATCACACAAAATCTTTTTCACTCCATCTTTCCACCTCCAATTTGGTCTCTCACTTCTCCTCGTTCCCTCCACCTCCGACACATATATCGTCTTGGTCAATCTTTCCTCACTCATTCTCTCCATGTGCCCAAACCATTTCAAAACACCCTCTTCTGCTCTCTCAACCACGCTCTTTTTATTTCCACATATCTCTCTTACCCTTACGTTACTTACTCGATCAAACCACCTCACACCACACATTGTCCTCAAACATCTCATTTCCAGCACATCCATCCTCCTGCGCAATACTCTATCCATAGCCCACGCCTCGCAACCATACAACATTGTTGGAACCACTATTCCTTCAAACATACCCATTTTTGCTTTCCGAGATAATGTTCTCGCCTTCCATACATTCTTCAACGCTCCCAGAACCTTCGCCACCTCCCCACCCTGTGACTCACTTCCGCTTCCATGGTTCCATCCGCTGCCAAATCCACTCCCAGATATTTAAAACACTTCACTTCCTCCAGTTTTTCTCCATTCAAACTTACCTCCCAATTGACTTGTCCCTCAACCCTACTGTACCTAATAACCTTGCTCTTATTCATTGACTCTCAGCTTTCTTCTTTCACACACTTTACCAAACTCAGTCACCAGCTTCTGCAGTTTCTCACCCGAATCAGCCACCAACGCTGTATCACCAGCGTACACCAACTGACTCTCTTCCCAAGCTCTCTCATCTACAACAGACTGCATACTTGCCCCTCTTTCCAAAACTCTTGCATTCACCTCCCTAACAACCCCATCCATAAACAAATTAAACAATCATGGAGACATCACGCATCCCTGCCGCAAACCGACCTTCACTGAGAACCAATCACTTTCCCCTCTTCCTACTCGTAAACATGCCTTACATCCTCGATAATAACTTTTCACTGCTTTTAGGAACTTGCCTCCCACACCATATATACTTAATACCTTCCACAAAGCATCTTTATCAACTCTATCATATGCCTTCTCCAGATCCATAAGTGCTACATACAAATCCATTTGCTATTCCAAGTATTTCTCACATACATTCTTTAAAGCGAACACCTGATCCACACATCCTCTACCACTTCTGAAACCACACTGCTCTTCTCCAATCTGATGCTCTATACATGCTTTCACCTTCTCAATCAATACCCTCCCAGCACTATCATCCAAAAGTCTCTCTTTCACGCGCCTATCAATCAACAAGTGATCCAATAACGCTCTCTGGCCATCCCTCTCACTTAGATAATTATACCTATGTGGATCTCTCTTTTAAAACCAGGTATTTTCATATATATATATATATATATATATATATATATATATATATATATATATATATATATATATATATATATATATATATATATATATATATATATATATATATACATGTGCGCGCGCGCATGCGTGTGTGTGTGTGTGTGTGTGTGTGTGTGTGTGTGTGTGTGTGTGTGTGTGTGTGTGTGTTGCGTGCAGAAAAAGCACTGGTGATTGGGAATGCTTAGTTTGATTAGTGGCTCATATACACGTACGTTAGGTTAAGAAAGACGGTACGCGGATGTTAGTGGATTACATACTGTCTGATCGGCATGCAAAACACAGACTCTGGGAAATGAATGTGCTAAAAGGGGCGGCCGCTGGGGATGTCTGATCATTACCTGGTTGAGGCAAGGGTGAAGATTTGTAAAGGTTATCAGAACAGAGGAAATGATATTGTTGAGAGGAGCGTTGTGAAAGCAAGTGAACTTGAAAAAGAGACTTGTGAGAAGAAATGCCATGAAGGCTTGAGTGAAGGATAGCAAATGGGGATAAAAAGCTATGAAATTGGGCGAGGAAAGGAAGGTATATCAGGAAGCAGCTCTGTCAAGTGTGGCATGCGGAATATGGGAGATGGGCAGGAAAGAAAGGGTAGGGAGTGGTGGGATGACGAAATGAAGTGGCTAGTGATAAAGAAAAGTAAAATGCACGGGCGGTGATTACAGAGAAGGAGTGCGCGTGATTAGATGTATAAGAGAAAGGAGGTCAAGAGGAAGGTGCAAGAGGCTGAAGAAGAGGGCAAATTAGTGTTGGGGTGAGTCAGTATAAGCGATTATCAAGATTTTTTTTTTTTTCTGAGGATGTCAATAGTGTGCGAAAAACAAGAAAAACACATGGGAAGATCAGTGAGAGGGCGAATGGGGAAGTGATAATCGGCAACCATCATGTGAGGATAAGATGGAATGTGTACTCTAAAGGACTGTTGAAAATGCTTGATGACAGGGTGAAAGATGTGGGATGAGTCATACAGTGGGAGATGAGGTGAAGTGTCAGGGGGTATTGAGGAATGTGTGGCAAGAGAGGTCACTATATGGAAAGACGAAAATAAGTATGTTTATGGGGATAGTATTTACAACGATGTTGTATGGTTTCGAGGCATGGACTACAGATTAGAATGTACAGTGGAGGTTGGAGGCGTTGGAAATGAAACGTATGAGGACAATATATGGTGTGAGGAGGGTTGATCGAAGAAGTAATGATAGGGTAAGAGAGAGGTGCGGTAATAAGAAGAGTATCATTTAATTCTACTTAACCACCGTGCTGAGAAGGGCAACTGGAGGGGTTTCTTATCATTATCTTGTGTAGGCGAAGGTGAAGATTTGTAGAGGTTTTCAGAAAAGAAGAGAGAATGTTGGGGTGAAGAGATTGGTGAGAGTAAGTGAGCTTGGAAAGGAAACTTGTGTGAGGAAGTACCAATAGAGATTGAGTGCAGAATGGAAAGAGGTGAGAGCAAAGGACATAAGGGGAGTGGAAGAGGAATAGGATGTATTTAGGGAAGCAGTGATGGCTTGCGAAAAAGATGCCTGTGGCATGAGAAAGATGGGAGGTAGGCAGAGTAGAAAGGGTAGTGAGTGGTGGGATGAAGAAGTAAGATTATTAGTGAAAGAGAAGAGAGGCATTTTGATGATTTTTCAAGGGAAATAGTGCAAACGAGTGGGAGATGTATAAAAGAAAGAGGCAGGAGGTCAAGAGAAAGGTGCAGGAGGTAAAAAAAAGAGAGCATATGAGAGTTGGGGTGAGAGAGTATCGTTAAATTTTAGGGAGAATAAGAATATGCTTTGGAAGGAGGAAAATAAAGTGCGTAAGATAAGAGAACAAATGGGAACATCGGTGAAGGGGACTAATGGGGAGATGGAGAGAGTACTTTGAAGGTTTGTTGAATGTGTTTGATGATAGAGTGGCAGATATAAGGTGTTTTGGTCGAGATGGTTTGCGAAGTGAAAGGGTCAGGGAGAATGGTTTGGTAAACAGAGAAGAGGCAGCGAAAGCTTTGTGGAAGATGAAAGCCGGCAAGGCGGCGGGATTGGATGGTATTGCAGTGGAATTTATCAAAAAAGTGGGTGACCGTGTTGTTGACTAGTTTGTGAGGGTATTCAATGTTTGTATGGTTCATGGTGAAGTGCCTGAGGATTGGCGGAATGCATGCATAGTGCCATTGTACAAAGGCAAAGAGGATACAGGTGAGTGTTCAAATTACAGAGGTATTAGTTTGTTGAGTATTCCTGGGAAATTATATGGCCGGGTATTGATTGAGAGGGTAAAGGCATGTACAGAAGATCAGATTGAGAAAGAGCAGTGTGGTTTCAGAAGTGGTAGAGGACGTATGGATCAGGTGTTTGCTTTGAAGAATATATATGAGAAATACTAAAAAAAACAGATGGATTTATATGTAAGTTGCTAGAAGCAGTGAAAAGTTTTTATCGAGGATGTAATGCATGTGTACGAGTAGGAGGAGAGGAAAGTGATGGTTCCCAGTGAATGTCAGTTTGCGGCAGGGGTTCGTGATGTCTCCATGGTTGTTTAATTTGTTTATGGATGGAGTTATTAGGGAGGTGAAACAGCAGAAGTTGGTGACTGAGTTTGGTAAAGTGTGTGAAAAAAGAAAGCTAAGAGTAGATGTGAATAAGAGCAAGGTTATTAAGTTCAGTAGGGTTGAGGGACAAGAAAATTGGGAGGTAAGTTTGAATGGAGAAAAACTGGAGGATGTGCAGTGTTTTAGACATCTGGGAGTGGATTTAGCAGCAGATGGAACCATGGAAGTGGGAATGAGTCACAGGGTGGGGGAGGGGGCGAAGATTCTGGGAGCACTGGAGAATGTGTGGAAGGCGAGAACGTTATCTCGTAGAGCAAAAATGGTTATGTTTGAACGAATAGTGGTTCCAACAATGTTGTATGGTTGTGAGGCATGGGCTATAGATAAAGTTGTGCGGAGGAGGGTGGGTGTGTTGGAAATGAGATGTTTGAGGACTATATGTGGTGTGAAGTGTTTTGATCGAGTAAGTAATGAAAGGGTAAGAGAGTGTGGTAATAAAAAGAGTGATTGAGAGAGCAGAAGAGGGTGTATTGAAATGGTTTGGTCCCATGGAGAGAATGAGTGAGGAGATTGACAAAGAGGATATATGTGTCAGAGGTGGAGGGGACGAGGAGAAGTGGGAGGTGGAAGGATTGAGTGAAAAAGATTTTGAGCGATTGGGGCCTGAAGATACAAGAAGGTGAAAGGCGTGCAAGGAATAGAATGAATTGGAACGATGTGGTATACCGGGGTTGACGTGCTGTCAATGGATTGAACCAGGGCACGTGAAGCGTCTGGGGTAGGCTATGGAAAGTTTTGTGGGGTCTGGATGTGGAAAGGGAGCTTTGGATTCGGTGCATTACACATGACAGCTAGAATCTGAGTGTGAACGAATGTGGCCTTTGTTGTCTTTTGCTAGCGCTACCTCGCACGCACGCGGGGGAAGGGGGTGCCATTTCATGCGTGGCGGGGTGGCGGCGAGAATGGATGAAGGCAGCATGTATGAATATGTACATGTGTATATATGTAAATGTTGTGTATGTATATGTATGTATGCATTGAAATGTATAGGTACGTATATGTGCATGTGTGGGCGTTTATGTATATACATGTGTATGTGGGTGGGTTGGGCCATTCTTTCGTCTGTATCCTTGTGCTATCTCTCTAACGCTGAAGACAGCGACAAAGTATGATAAATGAAATATATATATATATATATATATATATATATATATATATATATATATATATATATATATATATATATATATATATATATATATATATATATATATATAGATAGATAGATAGATAGATAGATAGATAGATAAGTAAACAGACAGATACAAGGATAGATATATATATATATATATACATACGAACTTACACAAATGTACATCTCATGGGTATCGAACGTGAGGAGGTTAGGCATGTTTTCTTACTTATAGGTCATCTGGTGTTTTGGGAAGTTTTATCGTATCATTATTGTTTTCTTTTACTTTTATGCACTTCATGACTGCCATGATAACATAAGATGAAGTCTCATGAAAAAGGAAACGCCTCGGGTCCTTCAATTCAACCACCCTGTGTTGTAAACGCGCCTTCTGATATATCAAACATTATCTTTTCTCATCAAGGAAATGATTTCTAACCTCCAGACAACTTTGTCAATGTTAGACAATTGCAAAATGTCACTAAATCAGTCCGCGTCCTCCAGTGATGAATGAAATCAGCTTTACTCAGGGGTTTTCAGAAGTAGGAATCAGTTCATGACGAGATACGAAGAATAAGCCGGAAAGTGGCCATGACAGCAGTGCTTCGTGACATCATCCACGTCCGCGCTACATGTCGCCATTTTCCCACTTCCTCTTGAGTTTTTCATCAATTGATTTCTCAAGGAAAGTCTCCAGCGCTGTGACACTGACGTAGAGCTAACAGTTTATTCTTTTTTTTTTCTTTCAGTAGATATTGGTGGCTCTTCAGTTCCATCGACTTTACCAACTTAACTTGTGTAGTTAACGTTCTGACACCGAACTGGTAAGGTAGTGTGGCGTTCTGACACCTGGCTGACGTGGTATTGTGACGCACTGACACCTGGCTGACGTGGCATTGTGACGCTCTGACACCCTTGCTGACGTGGTATTGTGACGCTCTGACACCTGGCTGACAAAGTGATATATCATTCAATTTTTACCTTCTACGTTTTTTCTTCACCGATGTTCAGTTCATTATCTTAGAAATTGATTCGTCAGGTACACTGCTCTTACACTTCCCTAAAGGAAGACTCAATTCATTCTCGGACATTGTCAGGTTCCCTGTGGTCGTTCCTCCACATCCTTTGATATACAACACCATAATTGTCTGCGTCCAGCGAGGAGGATGCGGTGAAACTGTATTGGTGGAAGCTCAGGTACGAGTTCTATAATCTGCTGCTGGGGCCTGCATGTGGAAAGGCAGCTGTAGTTTCGGTGCATTACACATGACAGATAGAGACTGAGTGTCTTTTGTTGTCTTTTCCCTAGTGCTACCTCGCGCGCGCGCGCACGCGGGGTAGGGGGGGAAGGGTGCCATTTCATGTGTGGCGGGGTGGCGACGACAATGGATGAAGGCAGCAAGTATGAATATGTAAGTATGAATATGTACATATGTCTATATTCATATGTCTGCGTATGTATATGTATGCATACGTTGAAATTTATAGGTATGTATATATGTGTGTGTGTGTGGGCGTTTATATACATACATGTGTATGTGGGTGGGGTGGGCCATTCTTTCGTGGTTCATTGCGCTACCTCGCTAACGCGGGAGACAGCGACAAAGTATAATGAATATATATATATATATATATATATATATATATATATATATATATATATATATATATATATATATATATATATACATATATATATATATATATATATATATATATATATATATATATATATATATATATATATATATATATATATATATATATATATATATATATATATATATTTATTTATTTATATTTATTTTGCTTTGTCGCTGTCTCCCGCGTTTGCGAGGTAGCGCAAGGAAACAGTCGAAAGAATGGCCCAACCCACCCACATACACATGTATATACATACACGTCCACACACGCACAGAGGTGTGGTGATGCGTGCGCGTCGTGCACAGAGAGCCTAGGGGAATTGAGCAGTAACTGCTCGGCATCTTCCTGACTCGTTATGGTAGCTGCATCATGGGCATGAAAGGGTCTTGCAGTTAGCTAACACGTTGTTTGTAGTGTTGTCGTGCTGGATGATTTCCAGAGACTTAGCGGGAGTGTGTGACCAGTGTTTGTCTGTGGAGTGTGGTTTCTGATGGGGCTGAAGTGAGGGATTTATGGGGGAGGTCGGTTGTTTAGTTCTTGTAGCGTTATGACAGTGTGTTTTGTCAGTGTTATATATGTTTGGGGTGAGGGATCTGTGAGTAGAGGTTACTGAAGTGTGAGGCAGGTTTATTTTCTTTTATTTCCACTGGGAGTTGGGGGGTGGGAGTTGGTTGTTAGTTATAGAGTAGTTTGGATGGAAGGGGATTAGTGATGTTGCATAGAACTGAGCACTGAGCACGTTAATGTGGTTCTGTTTGAGGAGGATCATTATTTCACCGTGAAGGCCTTGGCAGTTTGTGATGGCTCGGCAGCCAATGTGCATCTACATACATTGGCCACGGCATTACGCAATGTGAACGCAGGCTTTATAACAGTAAGTCAAACTGAGCGACGCGAGGTGTGTACGTGGACGGTATCACGACGCTCTGATTTCGTGCTGTCAAGTCTCTGGTTTATTTTCTGTCTCCGTCACGAAGTGTTCGTTATGTAATGTGGTGAGGAAACTTCTGTCTCTGCTTCGCAAATGTTACATGACTATGGGAATTTTATAGAAGACTTGGCGTTCAACTACTCACACACACACACACACACACACACACACACACACACACATATATATATATATATATATATATATATATATATATATATATATATATATATATATATATATATATATATATATATATATATATATTTTTTTTTTTTTTTTTTTTTTTTTCATACTATTCGCTATTTCCCGCGATAGCGAGGTAGCGTTAAGAACAGAGGACTGGGCCTTTGAGGGAATATCCTCACCTGGACCTCTTCTCTGTTCCTTCTTTTGGAAAATTAAAAAAAAAAAAAAAACGAGAGGGGAGGATTTCCAGCCCCCCGCTCCCTTCCCTTTTAGTCGCCTTCTACGACACGCAGGGAATACGTGGGAAGTATTCTTACTCCCCTATCCCCAGGGAAATATATATATATATATATATATATATATCTTTTCTTTCTTCTTTTAAACTATTCGCCATTTCCCGCGTTAGCGAGGTAGCGTTAAGAACAGAGGACTGGGCCTTTTTTGGAATATCCTCACCTGGCCCCCTCTGTTCCTTCTTTTGGAAAATGAAAAAAAAAAACGAGAGGGGAGGATTTCCAGCCCCCTGCTCCCTCCCCTTTTAGTCGCCTTCTACGACACGCAGGGAATACGTGGGAAGTATTCTTAATCCCCTATCCCGAGGGATAATATATATATATATATATATATATATATATATATATATATATATATATATATATATATATATATATATATATATATATATTTCTTTTTTTTCCGTGGAGATAGGGGGGAAAGAATACTTCCTACGTCTAACCTGCGTGTCGTAAAAGGCGACTAAAAGGGGAGGGAGCGTGGGATGGAAATCTTCCCATACCTTTTTAATTTTTCAAAAGAACGAACAGAGAATGGGGCCAAGTGAGGATAATCCCTATAAGGCTCAGTCCTCTGATCTCAACGCTACCTCGCTTAAACGGAAAATGTCGAATATGTATGAATATATATATATATATATATATATATATATATATATATATATATATATATATATATATATATATATATATATATATATGGCCCATCAACTCATATACACATATATAAACATAAACGCGAATACACGCACATATGCAAATATACATACATACATATATACATATATACACATGTACTTACATATTCGTACTTGCTTGCCTTCATCCATTCTTGGCGCTACCCCTGCCCTACAGAAAACAGCTTTGCTATCCCCTGCTTCAGTGATCTAGCGCTAAGAAAACAGACAAAAAAGGCCACATTCGTTCGCACTGTCTATAGCTGTCATGTGTAATGCACCGAAACTACAGCTCCCCTTCCACATCCAGGCCTACAGACCTTCCCATAGTTTACCCCAGACGTTTCACATGCCCTGGTTCGGTCCATAGGTAGGGAAGAAAGAAATCTACCTTCGTATTCCCCGCGTGTCGTAGAAGGAGATTAAAATTAGCTAGATCAGGGGGCTGGAAACCCTCTCCTTCTTGTATTTCAATTCCTAAAAGAGAAAACTGAAGAAGCCAGGCAGGGAATGCTTTTTCTTCTCGAAGGCTCAGATTGGGGTGTCTAAATGTGTGCCGATGCAGCCAAGACAAGAGTAGCAGAGATATGGGTGAAATGTTTGAGGAGAGGAACCTGAATCATCTGGTTGTTAGTGAAACGAAGCTCAAGGATAAAGGGGAAGATTGGTTGGAAATATCTTAAAAGTAAAATCAAGTGTTTGTGAAACGACATAAGCTAAGGAAGGAGTAGCACTACTCCTGAAGCTGGAGTGTGAGAAACTGAGTGTGAAGCAGTAAATTTCAGATTGATGTGGGTAAGACTAGAGAGGATGGCGAAAGATGGGTGATAATGGGGCTTATGCACCTGGCCATGAGAAGAAAGATCTTCAGAGGTAAGTGTTTTGGGAGCAGCTGGGTGAGTGTGTCAGCAGTTTTGGTGCACGAGACCGGGAATCATTGATAGGTGATTTAAATGCAACGGTTAATAATGTGGCAGTTAAGGGTATAATTGGTTCGCATGAGGTATTCAGTATTATGAATGGAAATGGTAAAGAGCTTGTGGTGTTGTGTACTACAAAATGACCGGTGATTGGAAACACCTGGTTTAAAGAGAGATATACACAAGTATAAGTATGAGAGAAGGAGAGATGGTCAACGGATATACATTACGAATTAATTGATAGGCGTGTAAAAGAGAGACTTTTGAATGTAAATGTGCTGATAGGGGCAGCTGGTGGGATGTCTGATCACTCTCTTTTGGAGGCAGGGGAGAAGATTTGTAGAGGTTTTCGTAAAAGAGGAAACAATGCTAGGAGAAAAGAGAGGTGAGGCTAAGTGAGCTTGGAAAGGAGACTTGTGTGAAATAATACCAGGAAACTTTTATTGTAGAGTGGCAAAAGGTAAGAGCAAAGGAAGTGAGGGGAGTGGATGAGGAATGGGAGGTATTTAGGGAAGAAGTGATGGCATATGCAAGACATGCATGTGGCATGGAGGAAAATTGATGGTTTGATTTATAGCCCTTAGGCGGGATCAAACGCCATTAGAGTGGTGTGACGACATCCACAACCAAAAAGGCAAATTGTAGGTTTAGTTTAAGCCCAAGGGTGGAAAATGGGCAGATTGAAAAGGGTAGTGAGAGGTGAGATGAAGAGGTAAAGATGTTAGTGAAAGAAGGAAGAGAGGCATTTGGACGGTACTTACAGGGAAGGAGCGCAAATCATTGGGAGATGCATAAGACAAAGCGGTAGTGGTTGAAAAAGAGGACAAATGAGGGTTGGGGTGAGAGATATCATTAAACTTTAGGGAAAATGAAAATATGTTTTGGAAGGATGTAGTCAATGTGCGAAACACTAAAGAACAATAGGGAACAAAGGTGGAGGGGGTAAAGGGGAAGTGGTAATAGGTAGTGATGAAGTGAGGAGGAGATGGAGTGAGTATTTTGAAGGAATGTCAAATGTGTTGGATGATAGAGTGGCAGATCTAAAGTGTTTTGGTTGTCGTGGTATGCGAAGTGAGAATGTCATGGAGAATAGCTTGGTGAAGAGAGAAGAGGTGGTGAAAGCCTTTGCGGAAGATGAATTGTGGAGTGGCGGAGGGAGTGGATGATATTGCAGTTGAATTTATTCAGAAAGGGGTGACTGTGCTGTTGATTGGTTGTTATGGATATTCACTGTATATAGGGATCATGGTGAAGTACCTGAGGATTGGTGGAATGCATGTATAGAGAAACCGTGCAAAGGTAAAGGGGATAAAGGTGAGTGTTCAGACTATAGACGCGTAAGTTTGTTAAGTATACCTAGTAAGTAGTATGGTAGGGTATTGATTTGAGAGGGTGAAAGCATGTGCAGAGCATCAGATTTGGGAGGAGTAGTGTTTTTCAAAAGTGGTAAAGGATGTGTGGATCAGGTTTTTGCTTTGAGGAATGTATGTTAGAAATACTCAGAAATACAAACGAATTTGTTTGTGGTATTTATGGATCTAGAATAGACATATGATAGTGTTGATAGAGATGCTTTGTGGAAGGTCTTAAGCTGCTAGAAGCAGTAAGAAGTTTTTATCAAGGGTGTAAGTCGTGTGTACGAGTAGGAAGAGAGGAGAGTGAATGGTTCCCATTGGAGGTCCATCTACGGCAAAGGTGTGTGATCTCACTATGGTCGTTTGATTTGTTTATGGTTAGGGAGGCAAATGCATGAGTCTTGGGGAGAGGGGAGAGTATGCAGTCTGTTGGGGATGGGAGGGCCGGGAAATGAGTTAGCTGTTGTTCTTCGATGATACAGCACTGGTGGCTGGTTCAAGTGAAAAATTGCAGACGTTGGTGACTGAGTTTGGGAGAATATGTGGAAGGAGAAAGTTGAGAGTAAATGTGAATAAAAGAAAGGATATTAGGTTCTGCATGGTTACGGAGAAAGGAAGTGAAATGTTTTATATATCTGGGAGTGAGCTTGACAGCGAATGGAACCATGGAAGCGGAAGTGAGTCCTAGGTCGGGGCTGGGAGAGGGGAGAAGGGGGGGGGGAACGAAGGTTCTCGGAGCGATTAAGAATATATGGAAAGAGAGAACGTTATCTCAGAGAGCAGAAATCGGTATGTTTGGAGAGACAGTGGTTCCAACAATATTATATGATTGCGAAGCATGGGCTATAGATAGAGTTGTGCGGAGAAGGATGGATGTATTGAAAATTAAATGTTTGAAGACAATATGTGGTGTGAGGTGGTTTGATCGAGTAAGTAATGGAAGGGTAAGAGAGATGCGTGGAAATAAAAAGAGAGTAGTTGAAAGAGCACAAGTGGGTGTGTTGTAATCGTTTGGACATATGCAGAGAATGAGTGAGGAAAGGTTGACAAAGATGAAATATGTGTCAGAGGTGGAGAGAGCGAGAGGAATCAGGAGAGCAATTGGAGGTGGAAGGATGGAGGGAAAAATATTTAGAGCGATCAGGGCCTGAACATGCATGTAGGTGAAAAGCGTGCCTGGAATAAAGCGAATTGGAGCGATGTGGTATACTGAGGCCAACGTGCTGTCCATGGATTGAACCAGGGCATGTGAAACGTCCGGGGTAAACCATGGAAAGGTCTGTGAGGCCTGAATGTGGACATGGAACTGTGGTTCCGGTGCATTACATATGACAACTAGAGCGGATGTGGCCTTTCTTAGTTTCTTTCCTGGCGCCACCTCGCTGACTCAGGAACACGGCGATCGGGTGTGGGAGAGAAGATAATGTATATGCTAGCAACACTTGATTATATTTCCACACATATCCTCCCCTCAGGTGTGCCAGGAATTTCAATTGTCCGCTACACTTAGCACGTTTCTCCCAACTCCGTGTGTCCTTGTTATGAACATCCTGTCGCCGGCACTAACTCTGAGGTGTCCGCTTTGCGGGGACAGTGTAGACCAGCGGGAGGGTGGGTTGTTGGAGGAACAGGTGGAGGAAAGGCGCAGGAGGTGTGACGCAAGAGGATGCTGTTGTGCAGCCTTATAGTTTGTTTTCGCACAAGTAATGGAAGCTTCCATGCCCAGTATTGGTCATGCAGGAGAGAAGGGAACAGAATATAAAATGATGATTACCAACAAAATAGCATCAGCGTTGGTATTCAGACTGACGGCATGATCCTCACAGCTAAACATCCAAGGATCTATCCTTTTTTCTAGTAATGTTTCTCTATTTGTGTTGCAGTATGCGGAGACTGACATCAATTGTCTTAACCTGGCGCCCTGTTTGATTCCTTACAACGTGTCTTTAGTTTTGATATGCATTCGTGAAAGAGATGTCTGAGGCAAGATTATCCAGTAGATATTTAATGTATGAAATGAATCTAGAGTATGTAATGCAATGACAGTCTTAATATGAGACCTCGAAAGATGCAGGTGCAGGCGCACGTACACTGCTGAGAGTTACATATAGGTCTTCCTCCACCACTGCTACCTCGCGCACGTGCAGGGGGAGGGGGTTGTCATTTCAGGTGTGGCGGGGTGGCGACGGGAATGAATAAAGGCAGCAAGTATGAATTATGCACATGCGTATATATGTATATGTCTGTGTATGTATGTGTATGTATGCGTTGAAATGTATAGGTATGTATATGTGCGTGTGTGGACGTGTATGTATATACATGTGTATGTGGCTGGGTTGGGCCATTCTTTCGTCTGTTTCCTTGAGCTACCTCGCTAACGCGGGAGAGAGCGACAAAGCACAAGTTATAAATAAATGATATATGTATATATTTTTTTTTTTTGCCGCTGTCTCCCGCGTTTGCGAGGGAGAGCAAGGAAACAGACGAAAGAAATGGCCCAACCCCCCCCCATACACATGTATATACATACGTCCACACACGCAAATATACATACCTACACAGCTTTCCATGGTTTACCCCAGACGCTTCACATGCCCTGATTCAATCCACTGACAGCACGTCAACCCCGGTATACCACATCGATCCAATTCACTCTATTCCTTGCCCGCCTTTCACCCTCCTGCATGTTCAGGCCCCGATCACACAAAATCTTTTTCACTCCATCTTTCCACCTCCAATTTGGTCTCCCACTTCTCCTCGTTCCCTCCACCTCCGACACATATATCCTCTTGGTCAATCTTTCCTCACTCATTCTCTCCATGTGCCCAAACCACTTCAAAACACCCTCTTCTGCTCTCTCAACCACGCTCTTTTTATTTCCACACATCTCTCTTACCCTTACGTTACTTACTCGATCAAACCACCTCACACCACACATTGTCCTCAAACATCTCATTTCCAGCACATCCATCCTCCTGCGCACAACTCTATCCATATTATTTATTTATATATTTATTTTGCTTTGTCGCTGTCTCCCGCGTTAGCGAGGTAGCGCAAGGAAAAAGACGAAAAAAATGGCCCAACCCACCCATATACACATGTATATATATATACACGTCCACACACGCAAATATACATACCTATACATTTCAACGTATACCTATATATACACACACAGACATACACATATATACACATGTACATAATTCATCCTGTCTGCCTTTATTCATTCCCATCGCCACCCCGCCACACATAAAATGACAACCCCCTCCCCCCCCTCATGTGCGCGAGATAGCGCTAGGAAAGGAAAACAAAGGCCACATTCGTTCACATACAGTCTTTAGCTGTCATGTAATAATGGACCGAAACCACAGCTCTCTTTCCACATCCAGGCCCCACACAACTTTCCATGATTATCCCAGACGCTTCACATGCCCTGGTTCAATCCATTGACAGCACGTCGACCCCGGTATACCACATCGTTCCAATTCACTCTATTCCTTGCACGCCTTTCACCCTCCTGCATGTTCATGCCCCGATCACTCATAATCTTTTTCACTCCATCTTTCCACCTACAATTTGGTCTCCCACTTCTCCTCGTTCCCTCCACCTCTGACACAGATATCCTCTTGGTCAATCTTTCCTCGCTCATTCTCTCCATGTTACCAAACCCTTTCAAAACACCCTCTTCTGCTCTCTCAATCACACTCTTTTTATTACCACACATCTCTCTTACCCTATTATTACTTACTCGATAAAACCATCTCACACCACATATTGTCCTTAAACATCTCATTTCCAGCACATCCATCCTCCTCCGCACAACTCTATCCATAGCCCACGCCTCGCAACCATATAACATTGTTGGAACCACTATTCCTTCAAACATACCCAATTTAGCTTTCCGAGATCATGTTCTCGACTTCCACACATTCTTCAACGCTCCCAGAACTTTCGCCCCCTCCCCCACCCTATGATTCACTTCTGCTTCCATGGTTCCATCCGCTGCAAAATCCACTCCCAGGTATCTAAAACACTTCACTTCTTCCAGTTTTTCTCCATTCAAACTTACCTCTCAATTGACTTGTCCCTCAACCCTACTGTACCTAATAACTTTGCTCTTATTCACATTTACTCTCAGCTTTCTTCTTTCACACACTTTACCAAACTCAGTCACCAGCTTCTGCAGTTTCTCACACGAATCAGCCACCAGCGCTGTATCATCAGCGAACAACAGCTGACTCACTTCCCAAGCTCTCTCATCCACAACAGTCTGCATACTTGCCCCTCTCTCTAAAATTATTGCATTCACCTCCCTAAAAACCCCATCCATAAACAAATTAAACAACCATGGACACATCACACACCCCTGCCACAAATCAACATTCACTTAGAACCAATCACTTTCCACTCTTCCTCCACGTACACATGCCTTACAACCTCGATAAAACCTTTTCACTGCTTCTAACAACTTGCCTCCCACACCATATATTCTTAATACCTTCCACAGAGCATCTCTATCAACTCTATCATATGCCTTCTCCAGATCCATAAATGCTACATACAAATCCATTTACTTTTCTAAGTATTTCTCACATATATTCTTCAAAGCAAACACCTGAATCCACACATCCTCTACCACTTCTGAAACCACACTGCTCTTCCCCAATCTGATGCTCTGTACATGCCTTCACTCTCTCAACCAATATCCTCCCATATAATTTCCCAGGAATACTCAACAAACTTATACCTCTGTAATTTGAGCACTGACTTTTATCCCCTTTGCCTTTGTACAATGGCACTATGCAAAAATTCCGCCAATCCTCAGGCACCTCACCATGAGACATACATACATTAAATAACCTTACCAACCAGTCAACAATACAGTCACCCCCTTTTTCAATAAATTCTACTGCAATACCATCCAAACCCGCAGCCTTGCCTGCTTCCATCTTCGGCAAAGCTTTTACTACCTCATCTCTGTTTACCAAATCATTTTCCCTAACACTCTCACTTTGCACACCACCTCGATCAAAACACCCTATATCTGCCACTCTATCATCAAACACATTCAACAAACCTTCAAAATACTCACTCCATATCCTTCTCACATCACCACTACTTATTATCACCTCCCTATTAGCACCCTTCACTGAAGTTCCCATTTGTTCCCTTGTCTTACGTACTTTATTTACTTTCTTCCAAAACATCTTTTTATTCTCCCTAAAATTCAATGATACTCTCTCACCCCAACTCTCATTTGCCCTCATTTTCACCTCTTGCACCTTTTTCTTGACTTCCTGCCTCTTTCTTTCATACATCTCCCAGTCATTTGCTTTATTTCCCTGCAAAAATCGTCCAAATGCCTCTCTCTTCTCTTTCACTAATACTCTTACTTCTTCATCTCACCACTCACTACCCTTTCTAATCTGCCCACCTCCCACGCTTCTCATGCCTCAAGCATCTTTTGCGCAAACCATCACCGCTTCCCTAAATACATTCCATTCCTCCCCCACTCCCCTTACGTCCTTAGTTCTCACCTTTTTCCAATCTGTACTCAGTCTCTCCTGGTACTTCCTCACACAAGTCTCCTTCCCATGCTCACTTACTCTCACCACTCTTTTCACCCCAACATTTTCTCTTCTTTTCTGAAAACCTCTACAAATCTTGACCTTCGGCTCCACAAGGTAATGATCAGACATCCCTCCAGTTGCAGCTCTCTGCACATTAACATCCAAAAGTCTCTCTTCCGCGCGCCTATCAATTAACACGTAATCCAATAACGCTCTCTGGCCATCTCTCCTACTTACATACGTATACTTGTGTATATCTCTCTTTTTAAACTAGGCATTCCCGATCACCAGCCATTTTTCAGCACATAAATCTACAAGCTCTTCACCATTTCCATTTACAACACTGAACACCCCATGTACACCAATTATTCCCTCAACAGCCACATTAGTCACCTTTGCATTCAAATCACCCATCACTATAACCCGGTATCGTGCATCAACACTACTAACACACTCCCTCAGCTGCTCCCAAAAGACTTGCCTCTCATGATGTTTCTTCTCATGCCCAGGTGCATATGCACCAATAATCATCCATCTCTCTCCATCCACTTTCAGTTTTACCCATATCTTTCTAGAGTTTACTTTCTTACACTCTATCACATACTCTCACCACTCTTGTTTCAGGAGTAGTGCTACTCCTTCCCTTGCTCTTGTCCTCTCACTAACCTCTGACTTTAGTCCCAAGACATTCCCAAACCACTCTTCCCCTTTACCCTCAAGCTTCGTTTCACTCAGAGCCAAAACATCCAGGTTCCTTTCCTCAAACATACTACCTATCTCTCCTTTTTTCTCATCTTGGTTACATCCACACACATTTAGATACCCCAATCTGAGCCTTCGAGGAGGATGAGCAATCCCCGCGTGACTCTTTCTTGTGATTCCCCTTTTAGAATACATGGAGGGGAGGGTTTCCAGCCCCCCGCTCCCGTCCCCTTTAGTCGCACCAACACTGCCCAACTGGTTATAGATAACACAACACAATGTAAAATAAAAAAAAAAAAGCAGGACAGGAATGAATCACATCTTGAATTACTACAAATGAGAGTGTTGACAGATATGCCGATCGGTTGACCAATTGATGAATACATCGTATACATCCCACTGCTCAGCATCTTACTGAAAACATGATAATACTGGCGCATTGCCACGACCCTAAATGACTACTGGTAAAAGAGATCATGTACGTCAGAGTGTATACTCCCTTCATAAATCGTCAAAGTACAGGGAAAGCTACGACTGTCCAATTATTTTTCTCCAGCATCCCAAATGACTTCACTGTTTACCTCCACCGGGTTTTCCCTGGTGCGGAGACCTCAGAGAAACCCACCCGCAGCTGTTGTTGACCCACCGAATTTGACCCCTACTGACCACACTACCGAGCATGAACTCCCAGGGAACAAGATCCACTCGATCAACATGTTGTCTACGTCACACTTTACCGGATGAAACAAGACGTTAAAACGTGTGGTTAGACAAATTGAAAAGACTAGCAGAAAGGTTGTTAGTGTTGATGATACACTGGTCTTTAAACAACAGTATTTGAATATATAAACCTGCACCTGTGGGTGTATATATACTCCTGGTCAGTGTAGGATGATGTGTGTACACAACAAGTACTGTGTACACAAAGTCGCTACACCTGTTAACAATGTAACTGGGATAATATCAAAGACTCTATGTACCATAAGTACCCAAAATGAGCATGACAAATATACACTAAGTGCTCGAGATCTGGTGGCAAATATGGACGGGGTTGTACTGCTCACTGGAGAGCTTATGTTGGTGTACGTGGACACTCCAAGTTCTGGCTGACAGTTTGCTAGTAAAGTAAGCAATTCAAGTACATTCATTTTATGTCCTAAACCATGAATAAATGTTCCGTTTTGATAATTAGTAAAAGGTCCTGAGTGGTAAGTTACAGGCTCGTCTTAATCCACCTTAACTTCACATCATGGGTTTTGACCTCAGCGAAATAAGCTATATGAACAAAACATCTACTTTGAATTATCTAGCATTCATCTTCATCAGGTTACTCAGCACCCACAGCGCCACAGAAAGACTCCCTCCAGACGTCTCCTCAGCATCCAGCGAGAGTTACAATAGGATAACACAGACAAGTGCTTTGTTAACTTTGAAAGGTCAGTTCAGAACATCACCAGATGTCTGAGTTGATTTTGTCGCAACCCTGACAGAGATGGAACATGCGCCCGAGGAAACCCCGTCGGCACACCGTCCTTGGATGCGAGGCTGGCCAGCGAATGAGTAACGGAGGTAGACGGCACTCCTGGTAGAGCCGCCTCACTGCACCGTTACGCTGGAAGGTTTCTAAAAGCCATAGTAGCAGCCCGTGAACACAGGGACCGGGGCCCATAAGACGCAACGCATTTCAAGCCAACATACGGCTGGGCTAGATCATCCTGTATCATAATCTTTCATAAGACTAACATCATGTGACATTCAACTATATAAGTAAGTTAGGACGTTGAGATGACACAAGGATGTGAAACATGGCTGGATATAGGTTAATCTTGCATCAACAGTGATTATGAGACATGTTTCAAGTGTTTGTGAGGCGGCCATCATGTCACCACTATAAGTTGGTGCATCCTCCTTTGTGTACAACCAATGAACAGATTTCATTCAACTTTAGATATACACCCCTAGAATTGGGCAGTGATATAAGGTACCTGGTTGTTGTACGAAACATGGTGTACCGGAACGACGCGTCGTTGGCTTTCCCCGTCCAGTCCCTCACTACTCTGGTATTACATTCGGTGCAGCTGACGTGATGGGTAAGTTCTGAGGATTTGCAGAGTTTCGCACAGGGAGGTTTCCTCAGTGGCACAGACAGCCTTCTTCTGAAGACTTCATATCTTTTAGCGTCTTCTTTTTTTAGGTGGAGATACACATCTCTGTCCTAATTTCTATTCGTTTTCCAAGTTGTATGGCAATAACTTACTCGCCTTGCAGAAAATGAAAACTCTCTTTAGCTGCATACAAATACATCATCGTTGTCATGATGGGCAACGACAGCGATCACATGACGAAAAACCCTAACAAATTCTAAGCAAACATGATCTGATCATCTCCTCCACCCCTTCCTTGAGCAGGCCTCATGTTGTAGGACATCCCTGCATGGCACATGACAACTGCATATCACTGTGACTTAGCTCTTCTCCCTCCCCTCCCAACACACACCTGGCGTCTCACGCGGTGGCCACAATAGCGTCGCTTCAGAGTCAAGATCACGAGATGGACAACATCCTGCCAGGCGTCATGCCTCGTCAGATGGTCTTCGTCAGACTGATCATGGCATCCCCTCTTCCCTTAAGCCCCAGTCGTGCACAATACACTGCACTACAGACTAGCAGAAAGGAAACTCTCTGGAAAAGGACTGACTGGAAGGAAGGAGTTAGAGGATGTGTATTGTAATAAGGAAGGGAGGAGAGCTCCAGGGCTCTCCCTCATCTGCCTGATGGCTTTACGATTCATTAAGTGCAGGTTCAGAAATACTACTTTACTGGCGCCTTTAATCCTTTCACTAGGAGAGCTTTGTTTCTCGGGTAATAAAATGCTTAGAAAAATATTTGATGGTCGAATGCTATATTCTATCAAGATGAATGATTAAGTCAGGAATGACAGTGCCTCGTGAGCTGTACACTATTCATATGAATGATCATGTGTTTGGAGGGTAGGAAACAGAAAAAAGATATATCAAAGTATTTGAGGAAGACCAATTTTGATATGACCCTTGAGTGAAGTAGATGGTTTGAGAGGTAAAGGACAGAAGGGACTCCTGCGACAGGAAGTAATTTTCTTTTTTCATTCTTGATCGCCGTTCCAGGCGTAAGCGAAGAAGTGCTGTGATCAGACGAAAAAGGCCGCATCCGGTCACATCCATTCTCTCTTCCATGTGTAATGCCCCGAAACCACAGCTCCCTCTCCACAACCGCTGTGATCGCTCTCCTAATCATCTGGATCTGTTTTTCACTTCTAATCCATCCCGCTGTAACTACACAATATCGCTCCCAGTTGGTTCTTCTGATTACACTCTCATGAATATATCTATTCTAACGACACCTTTCCTTCCAGCAGCTCCTTCAACGCGTAAATATTGGCACATCAACAAAGTTGACGGGAATAACTTACGAAAATTCATGCCTGACTCTCCTTGGATAAATCACTGTCTCTTATGTGGTGATGCTTCTCTCTCCGTCGAACGCACAGCAGAGGTTATTTTTGCAGGAATAGAATCATTTTTTCCCCTCTTCCTCCAAAACGCCCTCTTCATCCAATCCATGGTTCAACCATTCCTGTTCTGGGACTATTCAGGAAAGGGATCAGGCAGATCGGGCCTGGAATAACCCAACTTCCCCGGATAACCATTCAGCATTTATCACTGCCCGTAATCATTGCAAGTACGTTATCCGTACGGAAAGATCCCTCAATGCGTTGCCGAGGACCCAGCGCTGATTTTCGTGTGCACACAGTCATGATAAAAATATAAGGATTTCTTTAGGCGAGAGATATTTTACCATCATCCTCTCGCTAGGATCCGGCTCAGCTTCCAGAACGCATATCTCCTGGAAGAGGGCGGCAAGTCATGACCGTCCAGCACCAGGTACCTGCCAACACGGCTTCCAGGAACAGCTTCCAATTGTTGGTGCATCTGCTTTCCACAGGTCATGCTCTCCCCTAGGGTGGGATTCGGGGGACACAATTACCCATGAACATGTTTGTTAGAGGCTGAGATGCCCTACCTCGTACGTGGCTAAGGGCCTGACAATCAACGAAAAGAATAAGATAGACGATGAAAAATTTACTCGTGAACATTTCAGTACCTTTCTGTTAACTCTTTGTCATCACATGTAAATAGTCCGTTGTCAGGACGTTCAACCAAAAGAAAAAAATGAAGATCACATATTGATCTAGGAAGTGTTCAAGTCATGCACAAGCCTTGTTGAAAAATTGCCTGTGTTTTCTGCGATTGTACGTGAGTTTGTATTATCATCAGTATAATCACCCTTGAATTTAGTGTTGTAAATGATATTTAATCTATCAAAAGATTTTTGTTTCATTCTTATGACTTTATGACCATTCTTCCTACTACTGGGAATAAACCTGGTGAATAACTTGTGAATACTCGGTGAAGTCTTCGGGGATCTTCACCTGTGTTTCTTTCTAAAGAGAGAAGTCCTTCTAATGCATCTTCTGCCACTATTCACTAGTGGGATAGATGCAGTGTGTTGGCAACCATACACCGTCTGAAAACTGGAAACTCTTTGTCTAGATAAACCATAACACTGGGCGCAATGAAGTGAATATCTAACCCCGATGAATTTGTGTTTTGAACTCATCCGCTGTCCCTCTTGTACAAGTCTTGATTTACTGAGCTCCAAGGCTAAGGTGGAGCTCCTTGCTTCAGGCACAGCGAAGGAGAAAGTCTGAGGTGGAGCTCCTTGCATTAGGCACAGTCTCTTGCTGTGCATAAGGCAAGGAGCTCCACCTCAGACTTGTTCCTAATACGAAATAAGTGACGTGAAAGTGAGGATCCACACTATGACCGAGGAAAGGCAGGTGAAACCCTTTAGTGAGTATTGTGCCATTCTCCAGGGTGAACCTGAGGCAGGAACAGCTTGTAATGTGGTTTGACTGGTCCAGTCTACAGGGAAAAAACTGTCCCAGGTCAACAAATGTGTCGGATATAAAAGCGGTACCCTCTTGGACTGTGATTTTATTTTCATACAGCATAGATAAGGAAACCTACGCTGCTTCCAGTGACCACAGTGAGAGATAGCTATGTTAACATTCATCGCGGCAGGGACGGCAGCGGATAATGGCTACAGCTGGATGACCTCCATTTTCATTTTTGATCATACGAGACAAAAATGCAAAGCTTAAGATATCTGCTGTCCACTCATTCTTCATATCGTCTATCTAACATAAAGGCGGTGAGAGGCGCCTCAGTTGTATGTGTACTGACCCTCGTGAGGCAACGGCCACGCTCACTCGTCCACTCTCCTCCTTACACAGAGTGCCAGCTGTTGCTGCTGCGTCACTAGATCTTCTCCCGCAGAATTATGGTCAAGCTGTCGTAATACTTTCCTTCTGCAGGATGATGAACATAATACTACTCAACATTGTTTGTGAATAATATGATATAAATCTTTATGTGAGAGAGAGAGAGAGAGAGAGAGAGAGAGAGAGAGAGAGAGAGAGAGAGAGAGAGAGAGAGAGAGAGAGAGAGAGAGAGAGAGAGAGAGAGAGAGAGAGAGAGAGAGAGAGAGAGAGAGAGAGAGAGAGAGAGAGAGAGAGAGAGAGAGAGAGAGAGAGAGAGAGGAGAGAGAGAGAGAGAGAGAGAGAGAGAGAGAGAGAGAGAGAGAGAGAGAGAGAGAGAGAGAGAGAGAGAGAGAGAGAGAGAGAGAGAGAGAGAGAGAGAGAGAGAGAGAGAGAGAGAGAGAGAGAGAGAGAGAGAGAGAGAGAGAGAGAGAGAGAGAGAGAGAGAGAGAGAGAGAGAGAGAGAGAGAGAGAGAGAGAGAGAGAGAGAGAGAGAGAGAGAGAGAGAGAGAGAGAGAGAGAGAGAGAGATACACACTCACCTCCATATATAACGAAGAAAAGGAGCTTGATCGGTATGAACTCTTTGGTAGTGAGGTCGGCCCAGAACCGCTTGAGCCAGGATGGCGTCTTCATTGTGACGGTCTTCGCGAGACTAGCACCGCTAGGCGACGTTTACACCACCTGCCAGGAGAGAAATCAACCGTTACAATGATAAAAAACAAAATGACCTGCACGAGAGATTTGGTGTGCATTGTTGACATAATACTTGTAAGATATTTTCTACAGATAACAACATGAGCTTTACCAACATTATGTTAGTGTTGGCTATCAGGTAAAGAAGGAAATCACCCCACAAGACTTTTGATGGAAGGAATAAGTTCAACTTTCTAATATCCTGTCATTTCCTGTGAAGTCTAGACATCCCCTACCAAGCTATTTGTATGGAATTTTAATCTCTTACATTTGGAGCTGCTGTTTTTACCATCATGTTTTTCAGTATTGGATGTATGAAAAAAAGGTTGTAAGACGAGGGCATTCATTGCTCTTACACATACAAGTACATACAAAATGTAAAACACTCTCAGACACATGAACAAACACACTCTTTGACTGATGGCTCCACACACACACGCACCGCGTCCAACCCTAGGACGTGTGTCGGTGTCAGTGGCGCTCTCGAGCGGCCTACAGGTCAACGTGTCGACCTGAACTCACTCTCTCTCAGCCCTCAACCTCCCCAGCTCCCAGCATGATACTTGGATTACACCTGATTGGACCTACCAGCTTCACGCAAAAGTATCTACCTTTCAGGAAATTTGAGTGTGAGGGAGACATATGTACATATTAGATACCTTTACCAGTGAACTAGTGAAGAGTTTCCCCGAGAGGTTTGTCGAAGCTTCGGTCGCCTCAGTAGAAACATGACAATGGCAAATTATCTGGCCCCTGACCGTTAGAGATCCTCGAGGGTCAGATTGAGTTGTGCCGGTAACCCCGGCAAAATTTATTGTGCATCCCTTGCGCATCCTGTGAGCTGTAGCGCAAAAGGATTACAGGGGTCACAAAGTGTGTTAATCAGACCCCAGTGGGTTGATATTGCATAAGATGTTAATTTCGTTACATGTATTTCATGACAGATATTTCAGCACACATATTACATAGTTTCATATGGTAAGTTTAACCGGCTAGATGCAAAAAGTAGGTACAAAACTTAAGATTTCAGGCATCTTGTTATTAACAATAAGATGTTGTGACATTTCTTGCAGGGTTTGTTTAGATCTATTCCTAAGACATAGCTTTCTAGTCTGTGTCCAGATCTTTGACCACAAACTTTACAATTCACATGAGCAACATCTCCAGAATAAGCCAAAGCGCCAATAGTACCTAAATCTAGCCTTAGTCTAGCAGTTACATCATGTAATCTGCTGACATTACTTTCTCCACCTACATGTTTTACTTTACACATATCTGTGTGATGGAAAATGTTTCTACATGTGCTTATCTGAACTCATCTTCGAGCTTCAAAGAGGTTAGTTAGTTCCTTTCTCATAAAAGTTTTGAGGCTTCTAATTGACAACCCAGCTTTGTCATGCTCACAGAGGCCTATAAGAGAGGGAATCTGTAACAATATGATTTGAATCCCTTGAGCAATAATGTTACTCCTTGATCTTAGGGTGTTAAGGGCAAGTAATGAAGATAAAGAATCAGAGATAATCAAACTGTCTGTGGCAGTAATTTCTACCTGCTCAAGAGCGATAAGTATGACGAACAATTCAGTTTGTAGAGTAGATGCTCAGTTGTTTATTCCAGAAATTTTCTCTAATCTATTACCATTGGACTGGATCACAATTAGAGCACAGCCTGTCCTCCCAGTGGTAGAGTCGCGAAAATCGTCACTATAGATGCACTCGGCTTTGCTATTGTCACTTTGGTGTTTCTGTATATGTTCAAGACCACTGGTTTTGGCTAAGTGTTGAAGTTGAAGATTTAAAGTAATTATACTCTTGGGTGGAGAAGTAAGTGTAGTGACGTCAAAGGGAGATATCAGCCAGGGAGGCGGGAAATGCTGCTGCTTCCTAATCATATACAAATCATGTACTCCAAACATTGTCGTGGGATTAACTGTTATTTGGATTCACTTATATTTACTTGTGCCATGGCATATATGGTTTAATAGTTCTTTAGGGACAACGCTATCTGGATTACCACGCAGAAGTTTCAGTCCTATCACAGGATTGATTTCAAGTGTTCTGTCTTCAGTGCTGGGAATACCAAGTTCTTTCTGCATGTTGAGTACTTTAGTGGACTTCGGGCAGCCAAGTAGGATTCTTAAGGCTTCATTTTGGATTGTTTTCAAGTCTGTTGATACCTATGGTGTTTTGTAGTTGGTGCTTAGTTATCAATTAGGGACCTAATGTAAGTATATCATTTTAACAATTCTGATATTTGCTCTATGAGCTCTGAGTCTACCTGCACATTGTCAATTTAGTTTTTTTTCACACTAGCTGCAGTACATGGGACTGAGACATCAAGACATTTAAAGGAGGATACATAGTCAATCGGGTTACTGTCAACTTTCAACTTGGATGATCCGCTCCTGCTATTATCAATTCGCAATTATTGAAGACCTTTGTTCTATCTACAGAAATGATGAGGCCGAGGCTTTCACAGTCTATGTGTATGCAGTTAAGAATAGTTTGCATTACACGACATATTTTGGGATGTGCAAGAATATCACCAGCATAACTAATATTGATATTTCTGGGACACTGTGGAATTGATTTCTTTAATGCATTGATTAGCACACTGAACAAAGCGGGGCTAAGTACTCCACCTTGAGGAGTGCCAAGAAGCATGTCTTTAACTTCACTTTTGTAGTCTTAAAACAACACAGACGACTTTCTATTACAGAAATAGCCGAGAATCCAGTGCAGGAGCTGGCCACCTATGTCCATTTTTGCTAACTCATATAAAATAACCTGCCTATTGGCAATATCAAATGCAAAAGAGAGGACGATAGTCTTGTTTGAGTAACGACCATAGCAATAACAGTAGATACCATCACCATATAGCCAAAACTAACCTCCACTGACCACCAACGACAGTCACCACATTCATCATGTACCAACCAGTGCTCGTACAGACACAAGACCTGTCCTACGCCTCCTACTGTGAATGGCGTACATAATCATTGACAAGTGCACAGCTAAGCAAGCAAATAACCTGGTTTTCACTATAGTTATGTGTACGTCAACTACTGTATAACTGTGACACAAGGAACGTGTCAATCTTCATCACTTAATGTTCACCATTAGATACATAATGTATGTCAGTGCAGTATTTACTGTAGTTCAACAAGTATGAAACTGTTCATCACAATGTTCACCACTAAATACAAAACGTACCTCAACAGAAAGCTACAGCAATGCAGCTATTATGTAATCTTATATCATGTAATATCCAACAAATCACTTGGTCCTCGTCACTCACAGAGGGACCAGCCGCAGAAACGAGCAATTAAACGTGGTAATTACATGTTAAATGTGGCATGTCAAGTGCAACATTAGCGCAACTGCTCATCACTTTACGTTCAATTTATTATCACTAAGTGCATAATATTAGTATGACTAATAGTATTTGCTGTGTAAACTTTCCTGAGTATCTGGTAATGTGACTATGCTGATGTGCCTCGCTCACGTGCTTATCCAAAGTGTGGAAATATCCAGCCCTAACTTGATGTTAAGTTCTTTTAAGAGTACTTAGCAAGTTGCTATCATGTTCTCCCAGTTATGTACTGCCTGTAATACCTCAACTGTGTATTTTCAGCTGAATGGCTGCCTAAGTTTAACAAATTATATTTTCTCTACCAATTTATCTATCTACACACACGTACTTGCCCTACGAAGGTGTGTGTGTGTGTGTGTGTGTGTGTGTGTGTGTGTGTGTGTGTGTGTGTGTGTGTGTGTGTGTCTGTGTGTGTGTGTGTGTGTGTGTGTGTGTAAAGACAGTATATATATGCAAGGTTGAGAA